>NW_028319441.1:0-76825 GCF_062004578.1 Staurois parvus
CTGTTTTTGTTTTTTTTTATCACAAGGTGAACTAGTGACATTTGAATAATATCCTGAAGCCATTCACCTTCCAGTCACCCATGTTTAATTTTTACTGAATAGCAAGAGAAATTCAAGCCTCTTTAGTGCAAATTTTACAGGGCATGGTCAGCCCCCATGTTTCCTCTTGTATTATGGGGGTGCCTCAGTTGCTGTTGCCTTAGCTGAGCCCAATGGGAGCAAGGTGTGGGTTCAGGGTGATCCCCCTAGCTGGGGAAAAGAGGCTGCCAAGGAGGCTATCTGGGGTGGAAAGGCCCTAAGCTTCCCACAAAGGCGAATGCCCCAGACTTCTCCAGTACCCAAACTCCACCCACAACCATTTCTTACCCATATACATATCCTAGGGCAAAGGCCCTCTAATGGCCACATAAGGAATTGCACATAAACTAACCCTTTTCTACAACCATGGTAGGACAGAAATTAGGAAGCCCTCAGGCCCTGGTCTTGGTGGTCCCTAAGTGCCTTCCAGGGAGGGGGGTTTAAAGTACCTTTCATAAAGTGTCCTCACCTCAGGGTTAACTAGTGACTTCTGAATCTGGGTCTCCTGAAGCCGTTCACCTTCCAGTCGCCCATGGCAGGCTGCAGGTTCACATCCTTTCCCCTTCACTGCTGACCACACACAGCAATAGGGACTGCCCAGGTGATGGCTGCTTCTGCTGAGGATAACTACTTCCAAGATATCCAAACTTGCCAAGTGTAGTCCCTATGGAGCTCCAGGTGCTGGCCACAGGAAAATCTGTGTAGCCAGGCATGCCATTGTATTTCCCTCCATTCCATCCACTAGGGGAGCCTTGCAGTGGTTGGATATCAGTGTTGGACTGCAAGCAATCTGCCAGAGTGGCAGCAGAATTGGCAGACATCCATCTGAACAAATGTTTGGATGTTTGCAGGACAGATGTGTAGCTGTTGATCCTGGATCATCAGGTTCATCTGGAATTTACTTTCAGTCCTTTTCCATAACAGGTCAGATCTTGGATTGTGGACCCATGAGCTGGAAAATCTTTGCTGGGACATAGTGCCACTCTGCCTCTCCGGCAGACAGTGATCAGCACTTGGTTTGGTAACTAAGCAGGTTAACCTGCTACATGCAGAACAGCTGCTGCCAAATGTTGGTACCTGAGCCATTCACAGTATTTGTAATGGCAATTATGACTCTTCAAGCATGATTGTAATGCACACTGCCACGCCAAACAGGGATATTTCAGAGTTGGCAACATAGTGTACAGAGGATTCCAGTTCTGGCAAAAAATTAGATGTTTCTCTACCTGGGTGACTTCTAATGGTCTTTAGGCCATCCTATGACTTTACTGGTAAGGCATGTCTGATCCTGTACATGTGCCACATTGTTCCTTTACTGAGGATTCTATTGGAGAACTTAATGTTTTTAAGAAGGTAAAATGCAAACCAAGTTACAGTAAAACATATTGCAAAAGACAACAGATGGGCTCAGGAATAAGTGCTGACAGTCCTGGGTTCAGTTGATGGACAATAAATGGATCTGATTATGTGGCTCTCAGTCTCTTGGCCAATCTTTTTGGTTTAGTAAAGGAAAGCTCCTTTTGCTGGAGTTGCAACATTTTTTTTTTTTGTATTTGACAAGTTTCACTGAAGCCTCTTCTTCCCATTCTTTGGCTTGTTGGGTGAGGAGTACTAAAATGTTGTACGAATTGACCACTTTCAATGTTTGTTTTCTTATCTTGGATTGTTCATTCTTTTGGCGGTATGTGCTGAGCAATCGGATAACAGATGTAGATGGAGCTGTAGCATTGAAAACCGGAGACTTGTGTTCTGGGTCCTGTAAAGCTCACCATACACATTCAATCTGTACAATCTCCTTGTTCTATGTAGCGCAAACCTCTTCAGTGCAAATACTTCTCTAATACAGAACTCTATCTGCCTCCATGTTTCAATTCCTTTTTGCCCTGTTGTGGGGATGCGTCGCGGCTGCTTTTACCAGAGCCTGAAGGGCACAAGATGGGTGTTCCGGTTGATCCCCAGCTGGGGGAAGCCCTTTTTTTTAGCAGGATATATCTGGAATTGGAGACCCCCAAGCTTCCCACAAAGGCTAACACGCCTGTCTACCCCAGTGCCCACCTGGGAGATGGTGGAGGGTTTCATGTGCCATTTTCAACAATTTCCTCCAAGATGATGGGGTACAATCAGCTGTCTCATACCTTCTGTGCAAATACTTCTCTGATGCATGTCCACTCAATTATCTTTTTGCCCTGTTAGGGGGGTGCTTTACAACTGTTAATGCCTTACCTGAGCCTTAAAGAAGCATGTTGGGTGATCCCCAAGTGGGGGAATCTCTCCTTGGCAGACTACATCTGGTACAAGAGGCCCCAAGCTCCTCCACTCCAGTACTCCACCCACAACCACTCTACAGTCACAGTATCTCACAAGTGAGTCCACCCCTCACATTTTGTAAATATTTTTTCATGTGACAACACTGAAGAAATGACACTTTGCTACAATGTGACGTAGTCTGTGTACAGCTTGTATAACATGAATTGAGGGGGCAGCAAATTTACAACACAGCCAGATTCCTTTAGTACAGAGAACCATCATCCCTGCCCCCTATTTTCTTGCATTATGGGGGTGCCACACAATTACTGTTCTCTTACCTGAGCCCGTGGGAGCAAAATGTGGGTTCAGGGTGATCCCTCAGCTGGGGAAATCCCTCTTAGACTGACAGTGAAGAAATGACACTTTGCTACAATGTGACGTAGTCAGTGTACAGCTTGTATAACATGTAAATTTGCTGTCCCCTCAAAATGACTCAACACACAGCCAAATTCCTTTAGTACAGAGAACCATCATCCCCCCATTTTTTCTTGTATTATGGGGGTGCCACACAATTACTGTTCTTACCTCAGCCCGTGGGAGCAAAATGTGGGTTATTATATTGTACAGTATTTATATACCTCCTGGAGGTGGGCATGGGAGGAGGAGACCAGGGATCTAGAGGAGGTCTTGTGAGGAGCGGAGTGCGTGTTGGGTGGTACTTGGATATTAGGTCGGTGATGTAATTTGGGGCAGTATGGTGGACGGGTTGTCGAGGTTGACAGGAGTGTTGAAATCCCCAAGGATGATGGTGGGTAGCTCGGAGGAGAAGGGTGGCCAGGAGGAAAAGTCATCCAGGAGGCCGGTATATCACCGCAATCTTCAGGGGGGTTGGGGAGAATAGTCGGACGCGGTGGGCCTCAAAGGAGGATTGGGGGGGGGGGGGTTTGGGAGGACTCGGAAGGTGTTCTGCGGTGACAGGAGCAGACCAACCCCACCACCTTTACGACCGTTGGGCCTCCTACCGCCGTAGGAGAGTGCAGCAGGGGAGGTAGAGTCAGTGGGCTGGATCCAGGTTTCCGTAATCGCTAGGAGGTTGAGGGAGCGGGAAACAGAGGTCGTGGATGGCAGTAAGCTTGTTGCACACCGATCGGGCGTTCAGGAGTGCACATGAAAACGGGGGGAGATTTTAGGGAGCAGGGGGACAGATACTATGGTGCGGGGGTTGCGGCAGGACATGGAGGCAGGAGGGTGTTTGAGGGAGGTGGTGGAGGGCCAGGATTCGGGGAGATGTCCCCCGCGGTTAGGAGAAGGGTGAGAGGTGGCATGGGAGCGGGATGTGCAGGAGCGTGAGAAACTACTAGTGGAGGTGTTGGGGTCAGAGGGAGAGCGGAGTAATAGGAGGAGGTGGTGGGTGCCGTAGAGGGGTGAAGGAAGCAGTGAGGACACAATATACAATTGTTTGGGAGGAGCAGAGGGATATAGTGAATGGGTTTTGGGAACGGAGGAGAGGAAAATGAGTGGAAGAGGCATTTTAAGGAGGTGCCTGGGAGGGCGAATAGGAGTGGTGGGAAGCTTGGTTGTCGATAGTCCAGCGGGCAGAGGCATATCTAGTCTGTCTTCTGGTGGCTGGAGTTTAGGGGAGAAGGGGGAGGGGATCAGGTGTGGATGGACTGTTTCCAGGGGCTTTTGAGTGGTGAATGTCTGGGGTGCAGAGGGGTCTCTCGGTGTGGTGGCTTTCAACAAGGGTTCAAGTCTTTAGGTCAAGTTGAGCCGGGGATTGGTATGAGTGGAGGTGCTGAAGGCCCAGCATCTGGAGGTGGAGTGGGCTAGATGGTGTTAGGCTCAGTAGGACCCGGCGTCAGTGGGTGTTGTGGGCCAGTGCATGTGGATGCTGCGGGCCAGCGACTGAGGGTGCTAAGGGGCCTGGTGTCAGTGGGTGCAGGAGGCTGTGGCAGGCTCGCCTCTGCCGGATTGGACGAGGCTCAGGGCTGTGCGGTGGCAGGGGCACAGTTGTGTGATACAGCGAGGAGCAGCAAAGCAGATCTGGTAGTGGTCAGCAGGGGGTGATGAGAGCAGTAGGGAGATGATGGCAATGAGGGGGAGATGTACAAGTTTTGGGGTGGAGCAGAGGGGTAAAGAAATGAGATTTAGGAACAGAGGATAGTAATATGGAAAGAGGGGACATATTATAAAGGTACACGGAGTGGGACTCGGGTATGTAAGAGGTTTCCCAGGGTGATTACTGCACGCTGGACAGACTACAAGCAGAGTTTCTTGCTGTTGTGTCTTCCTGCTGCTTAAGTTCTCCTGCTTTAGTTCAACTGCTTAGCACTCCATCAACGCAGCACTCACTCAATGCAGCACCCCCATCAGACTGTGCCCCCCGTCGGTGATCTCCCCCCATGAGCTGATCTAAATTTATAGGGAGATGCTCAAATGAACATCCAACTCCACCCCAATTAGAAGCTGATAAGGATCGCATGAATAGTGGGGGATATTTCTTAGGAAACAGACTACAGTCGTAAACCGGGTGCAGCTAGAGGTGAGAACTGGTCAACATACACAAATATAAATACACCATTTGTTCTGAATATAACAGGAGTCAAAGCGTTTTTCTAGTTAAGAGTGGAGATAGGTGCATTTACCCAGAGGAAAGCAGCAGGAGAGGTTCAAGGGCCCTGCTCTTTTGAGCTTACAATCTAGGAGGGAGGGGATAGTGGTACAGGAGGAAGTGGCTGTGGGGGATGGAGTGGTGGGAGTGGAGGAGATCGGCTGTTAGGTGAGGGCGGGGTAGGCTTCCCTGAAGAGATAGGTTTTCAGGGTGTCTGATGGATTAGGAGTAGTGAGATCCAGAGGATGGGGGAAGTCCTGTAGTCGGGTGTGGGCGTTGGGCAATCAGAAGCCAATGTGGGGGGTGGCAGAAGCGGAGCGGCTGGTGAGGTGGATGAGTCTGGCCGCTGAGTTCAGGATAGACTGAAGCGGGATAGTCTGTGATGAGGGAGGCCGGTGAGGAGGGAGTTGCAGTAGTCCAGACGTGAGAATTAGGGAGTGAACGAGTAGTTTAGTGTCTTGGGTTAGGAACGAACATATTTTGGAGATGTTGAGGAGGTGGAGTCTGCACGAGTTTGTTAAAGATTGGACATGGGGTTGGAAGGACAGGTCTGAGTCTAGAGTGACACCTAGGACTTTGACTTGCGGGGTGGGACTGATGGTGGCGTTGATCGTGGTGGGGGGGGTGGCCCAAGCTGGGGTGAAAATCAGCTCTGTTTTGGAGAGGATCAATTTGAGGAAGTGGAGCGACATCCAGTCTGTCATTCAGTAGTGTGCGGGACATTAGGTGTGGTGGGGGGGTAGGGCGGTTGTGAGGTCAGAGGGGAGAGTTGGTGGGGTTATAGTGGGAGGGAGGCTAGGTGGGGAGGTAGGTTGAGCATTGGCAATGTCCTTACGGATTGTGTCGCTCTTATTTTGGACGTGATAGGCCATCTTGTGGGCGGTGAGTGAGGCACTGGGTTGGGGGGGGGGGGGGAAGAGTAGGGAGTTTGAGTGGAGAAGAGCTGGCGAGGACAGGTGGAGGGGGTGTTGATGAGGGTTACGAAGTAGGCTTGTTTGGCAGTGTGGAGGGAGGAGGTGTAGGTGAGGAAGGCAGATTTGTAGAGGGAGAACGCTGAAGGGGATTTGGTTTTGCACCATAATCGTTCCAGCGCACGACTGTGTCATTTAAGATTTTTAGTTTGGTCGTTCTGCCAGGGTTGAAGCGGTCGGGGTCTAATGCTACGTGTGGTTAGGGGTACTAAGGAGTCTAAGGCAGCTGACAGCGAGTCGTTATACACAGTGGTCAGGTCATGACAGTGGAAGGATACTGTCATACAGACGGTCAGCTGCAGAGTGGAGAGGGGCCGGGTTCAGGGTGATCCCTTAGTCTGCCAAGAGGGAGGGATCTCCCCAGCTATCTGGGGGGGGGAAGGCCCCAAGCTCCCCAAAGGAAAATACCCAAACTCCACCCACAACCACTCCACAGCTATACATGTATCCTAGGGAAAAGGAGTCCTCTAATGGCCAAATGAGGAATTGCATAGGATATTTTTTACGATCATGGTCGACCAAAAATTGGGAAGCATTGGGGCCCTGGTCTTGGTCTCAAAGTGCCTTCTGGGGAGGTGGGGGAGGGGGGGGTTTATGTGCCATTTTCAACAATTGTTTATCACCTCCGGGTGAACTGACATCAAACCTCTTCAGTACAAATACTTCTCTAATACAGAACACTATCAGCTGCCATATTTTGACTCCTTCCTCTTGCCCTACTATGGGGGTGCCTTATGGCTACTGTCTTCTCGCCTGAGCCTGAAGGGAACAAAATTGGTGTTTTTTAGATCCCCAGCTGGGGAAAGGCCTTTTTGGCAAGCTATATCTGGAAAGAGGACCCCCCCCCAGCTTCCCACATTGGCTAATGCACCTGTCTATTCCAGTGCCCTACTGGAAAGTGGTTTCATGTGAGTTTAAACTGAGTACAATGAGCTGCCTCCTACCCTCTTCAGGGCAAATACTTCTCTAGTGCAGAAGTCATGTTTCCACTAAGTTTCCTTTTTGCCCTGTTATGGGGGTGCCTTACAGCTACTGGTGCCTTACCTGAGCCTTAAGGGAACAATTGGGGGAATCCCTCGTTCTTGACCCCTGAAGAAGGCTTGGAGCCTCTTGTTCCAGATGTAGTCTACTAATGTTCCTCCACTCCAGTACACCACCCACAAGCACTCCACAGCCATATACATATATCCTAGAGAAAAGAGAGCCCTCTAATGGCCACATGAGGAATTGCATAGAAGCCACAAACTTTTTTTTTTTTTTTTTTTTTTTTGTATTATGAGCGTGCCAGTTGCTGTTCTCTTACCTGAGCCCATGGGAGCAAAATGTGTTCAGGGTGATCCTTCCCTTTTGGCGGACTATCTGGGGGGGGGAGGGGGAAGGCCCAAGCTTCCAAAGCCAACGCCCCAGTCTACTCCAGTACCCAAACTCCACCCACAACCACTCTACAGATGTGAATGCTCTAGTACCCAACAGCCATATATATCTTAGGGCAGTGATGGCGAACCTATGGCACGCGCACCAGAGCTGGCACGCAGAGCCATCTCAGTGGGCACGCCAGGAAGATGAGCGCACACGGACCAGCCATCCAGATCTCGTCCACACTGGACCCCCATCAAACTACATTTCCCACATGTCTCTGGGGCCAGGGTGGGTGTGGACAAGAGGAAACTGCTCCAATGCAGCTCTGGCACCAGGGGTGATGTAGCCGGGGATGGGCGTGGAAGAGAGGAAGAGGCTCCCACACTGCTCCGCGGCCAGGGGCAACGTGTTCAGCGTGGATGGGAATGAGCTGCTGGGTTGGAAGCCACACCGACGCTGCCAGAGGTGAGATTAACTGCTTGCAGTGTCATCCATCAGTGCCCAGCAGTGCCGCCCGTCAGTGCCTCCAGGTAAGCAAGTGGTTAATTGCAGTGTTGGCACTTTGCAACACAAGCCAACTTTTGTATTTCAGTTTTGGGCACTCGGGCTCAAAAAGGTTCGCCATCACTGCCCTAGGGCAAAGGGAGCCCTCTAATGGCCAAATAAGGAATTGCATAGAAACTACTTAACCCCTTTCTACAACCATGGTAGGCCAGAGATTGGGACCACCAAGACTAGGGACCGTGTGCTTCCCAAAGTGCCTTCCAGGGAGGGGGGTTCATGTGCAGTTTTTCAACAATCTGTCCTTTATCACAAGGTGAACTAGTGACATTAAATAGTATCCTGAAGCCATTCACTTTCCAGTCGCCCATGTTTCATTTTTACTGAATAGCAAGAGAAATTCAAACCTCTTTAGTGCAAATTGGACAGGGCATGGTCAGCCCCCATGTTTCCTCTTGTATTATGGGGGTGCCTCACAGTTGCTGTTGCCTTACCTGAGCCCAATGGGAGCAAGGTGTGGGTTCAGGGTGATCTCCCCCACCCCCAGCTGGGAAAGCCTCCTTGGCAGACATCTGTGGAGGGGGAGAGGAGGGCCTCTGAACAGATTTTCCTCATCTGCCTACAATCTCTTCCTGCAATTCCATATATCGTGTGGCATGGTCCACTGTCAGGGTGTCATTTATCTGAGGAGCTGGGATGGTGAATATTCGGTGCCATTCTCTCAATGGACAAGTTCAGTTTTTGTTTAAATTCCAGCTCCCCTATGTATCAATATAGCATTGTACTTTGAAGAAATTCTAAATATTTCGATTCCCCACACTTGAATACTGTCCCCAATGGCTGTAAAAAAGAAATGAGCTTCAACCTTACTTTTGTAATAGCAACTTGGGGAATTCAGGAAAGCGCCGGACACAGACTTGAGGGAAAACAAGCTTTTCATTTACTAGCTTGGACTTGGCTTGCAGACACGAGTCTGGCTAAGTGTCTTGAAAAGCATCTTGCATGGTGTATATAACAATTGCGTCACAATACATATTTCCTCTTTACTTTTTTTGTACTTTTAAAAGTACATTCTGAGCAGTTCAGGATATAGCCTTTGCGGTTTCACATTTAGATAAAAAATATATATCCAACTGAAAGTTGGGGTGTCAGCTGCTAGACTGTCCCACAGGAAATGAGGGGGGAAGTGAGCGGATGACCTGGTTTCTGCAAACGGATGCTTTTAGAAATGTTAAATCTTAAAGGGGAACGCTGCAATATTTGGGTGCTGCCACACTTTCTGCAGAGACTTTAGGTCATGACACAGGAAGGCATTGACCAGCTGACCTCATTAGCACACACCCTTCATAATCTACCCTCCTAGCAGGCTGTATCTGGAATAAGAAACCCCCCACCCCCCCAAGCTTCCCACAAAGGCTAATGTGCCGGTCTACTCCAGCACCCAAGTGCCCACATGGAAGATGCTGGATTGTTTTGTGAGTCAACAATTGCCCCTAAACTGGGTACAATGAGCTGCCTCCTACCCTCTTTAGTGCAGTTACTACTTCTCTAATACAGAACTTGGGTTTCCTTTTCTTTGCCCTGTTAAGGCTCAGGTAATATGCCAATAGCTGCAAGGCACCCCCCTAAGGAAGCAAGTTGGGTGACCCCAAGTGGGGGAATTCCTTAGCAGACTACATCTGGAAAAAGAGGTCCCAAGCTTCTCACAGGGCCTAATGTTCCTCCCCTCCAGTACTCTACTCACAGCCATTTACATATATCCTAGGGAAAAGGGAGCCCTCCAATGGCCACACAAGGAATTGAAGCACATAACCCCCTTTTTTACTAGCATAGGCCAGAAAAGAATTATCTGGAAGACCTAGAGGCCTACTTCAGTCCCAATTCCCCCAGGTATAAACCACAGCACATAAAGGGAGACCAGGCCAACTGTTACACTTTTTTTTTTTTTTTTTTTTTCTTTCAAATTCCTTTAGCACAGACCCACCATCCCTCATTTTTTTTTTTTTTTTTTTTTTGTGGGGGTGCCACAGTTACTGTTCTCTTAACTGCTCTGCCAAGAGGGAGGGATTTCCTTGAACCTACATTTTGCTCCCACAAACTATCTGGGGGGTGAGGGAGGCCCCAAGCTCCCAAAAAAGCCAATGCTCCAGTACCCAAACTCCACCCACACACTCCACAGCCATATTTATCCTTGGGAAAAGGGAGCCCTCTTATGGCAAAATGAGGAATTGCATAGAAACCACTTAACCCCTTTCTACAACCATGGTAGGCCAGAGATTGGGAAGCACTCGGACCCTGGTCTTGGTTGTCCCAAGTGCCTTCCAGGAAGGGGGGGGTTCATGTGCAATATTTCAACCTTTGTCCTTAATCACAAGGTGAACTAATGACATTGAATAATATCCTGAAGCCATTCACCTTCCAGTCACCCATGTTTAATTTTTACTGAATAGCAAGATAAATTCAAACCTTTTTAGTGCAAATTTTACAGGGCATGGTCAGCCCCCATGTTTCCTCTTGTATTATGGGGGTGCCTCAGTTGCTGTTGCCTTAGCTGAGCCCAATGGGGGGAGCAAGGTGTGGGTTCAGGGTGATCTCCCTAGCTGGGGAAAAGCCTTCTTGGTAGCCTCTATCTGGGGTGGAAAGGCCCTAAGCTTCCCACAAAGGCGATTACCCCAGACTTCTCCAGTACCCAAACTCCACCCACAACCATTCCATAGCCATATACATATCCTTGGGCAAAGGCCCTCTAATGGCCACATAAGGAATTGCACATAAACTAACCCCTTTCTACAACCATGGTAGGCCAGAGATTGGGAAGCACTTGGACCCTGGTCTTGGTGGTCCCAAGTGCCTTCCAGGAAGGGGGATTCATGTGCAATTTGTCCTTTATCACAAGGTTAACTAGTGACATTTGAATAATATCCTGAAGCCATTCACCTTCCAGTTACCCATGTTTAATTTTTACTGAATAGCAAGAGAAATTCAAACCTCTTTAGTGCAAATGGTACAGGACATGGTCAGCCCCCATGTTTCCTCTTGTATTATGGGGGTGCCTCAGTTGCTGTTGCCTTAGCTGAGCCCAGTGGGTGCAAGGTGTGGGTTCAGGGTGATCCCCCTAGCTGGGGAAAAGCCTCCTTGGCAGCTTTGGTAAAGGAACAATGGAATAATGTGGAAAGGCCCTAAGCTTCCCACAAAGGCTAATGCCCCAGACTTCTCCAGTACCCAAACTCCACCCACAACCATTCCACAGCCATATACATATATCCTGGGGCAAAGGTCCTCTAATGGCCACATAAGGAATTGTGCATAAACTAACCCTTTTCTACAACCATGGTAGGCCAGAAATTAGGAAGCCCTCAGGCCCTGGTCTTGGTTGTCCCAAGTGCCTTCCAGGGAGGGGGGTTTAAAGTACCACTTTCATAAAGTGTCCTCTCACCTCAGGGTTAACTAGTGACTTCTGAATCTGGGTCTCCTGAAGCCATTCACCTTCCAGTCACCCATGGCAGGCTGCAGGTTCACATCCTTTCCCCTTCACTGCTGACCACACACAGCAATAGGGACTGCCCAGGTGATGGTTGCTTCTGCTGAGGATAACTACTTCCATGATGTCCAAACTTGCCAAAAGTGTAGTGCCTATGGAGCTCCAGGTGCTGGCCACTGGAAAATCTGTGTAGCCAGGCATGCCATTGTATTTCCCTCCTTTCCATCCACTAGGGGAGCCTTGCAGTGGTTGGATATCAGTGTTGGACTGCAAGCAATCTGCCAGAGTGGCAGCAGAATTGGCACACCTATCTGAACAAATGTTTGTCTGTCTGCAGGACAGATGTGTAGCTGTTGATCCTGGATCAGGTTTATCTGGAATTTATACTTTCAGTCCTTTTCTGTCCTCTTTCTGTAACAGGTCAGATCTTGGATTGCCTCTCCTGCAAAGATTGTCCAGCTCATGGGTCCACAGAGGGGCACTACTATGTCCCAGCAGACAGTGATCAGCACTTGGTTTGGTAACTAAGCATGTTAACCTGCTACATGCAGAACAGCTGCAACCAAATGTTGGTACCTGAGCCATTCACAGTATTTGTAATGGCAATTATGACTCTTAAAGCATGATTGTAATGCACACTGCCACGCCAAACAGGGATATTTCAGAGTTTGCCAGAACTGGGATCCTCTGAAACATTTGTAATGCTCTTTGCAACATAGTAGTGTACACTCTACCTGGGTGACTTCTAATGGTCTTTTGGCCATCCTGTGACTTTTTTTTTTTTCACTGGTATGGCATGTCTGATCCTGTACATGTACCGCATTGTTTGAGTTCTCCAATAAAATCTTTGGTAAAGGAACAATGTTTTTAACCACATGCCACCCAGTCACTGTAGAAATACGTTGGCAGGGCAGCACGGCTGGGCAAAACCGTTTTTGAAACGTGTGTTTTCAAAACAGGTAGGGGGCACGTGCGAGGCGCGCCACCACCCTACCTGGCCCGCCGTTCACGGCCGCGGATGTCAGTTGCTGGGTCACAGCCGGTCATTACCAGCTGTGTCCCAGCAATTAGTGGCAATCACTGACAGAGCAGGGCTGCAGTAGCTCTGCTCTCAGTTCCCTGACAGCTGCTGACAGGCTGATCGAGGGAGAAGAGTTTCTCTCCCGATCAGCATTTCCCTGTGCAGTACACACCCCCACCCCCTAGTAAAACACTCCCCTCACACAGTTAACCCTTTCACTGAATAGTTAACCCCTTCCTCCCCAGTGCCATTAGTAGTGTCGGTGTTTTTTTTGTTTTTTTACTGGACATGTTTTATAGCAAAAAGTCCAAAATATTATTTTTCCTCAAAACTGTCTGATCGTCTGCGTTATTTTTTGCGCTATAAAAAGGCTTAAACACCTCTGAGAGCTCAATTTGTGGGGAAAAAGATGTAAATTTCATTTATGTACTGTATTACATGACTGTGCAATTGTCCGTTAAACTAGCGCAGCGCAGTATAGCAAAAATGTCGTAAATTGCAGTATTTATACCATAGATGATTGATTGCTTTGTGTGAAAGTTATAGCGTCTACAGACACTTATTGCAATTTTGTTTGGTTTTTTTGTTTAAAGCAGGATATATCTGGAATTGGAGACCCCCAAGCTTCCCACAAAGGCTAATGCGCCTGTCTACCCCAGTGCCCACCTTGTTGAAAATGCAACATGAAACTCCTATCTCCAATTTCCTCTAAGCTGATTGGGTACAATGAGCTGCCTCCTACCCTCTTAAGTGCAAATACTTCTCTGATGCAGCATGTGTCCACTCCATTACCATGTTTGCCGTGTTCGGGGGTTGCTTTGCAACTGTTGGCGCCTTACCGGCGTCTTAAAGGAGCAAGTTGGGTGATCCCCAAGTGGGGGAATCTCTCCTTAGCAGACTACATCTGGTACAAGAGGCCCGAAGCTCCTCCACTCCAGTACTCCACCCACAGCCACTCTAGTCATATACAGTATCTCACAAGTGAGTCCACCTCACATTTTTTAAAATGGAATTGTAATTTCTTCAGTGTTGTCACATGAAAAGAAAAAACCCTTTGCTATAGTGACGTAGTCTGTGTACAGCTTGTATAACATGAATTATTGAGGGGGCAGCAAATTTACACCACACAGCCAGATTCCTTTAGTACAGAGAACAATCATCCCTGCCCCCTATTTTCTTGCATTGTTATGGGGGTGCCACACAATTACTGTTCTCATACCTGAGCCCACGGGAGCAAAACGTGGGTTCAGGGTGATCCCTCAGCTGGGGAAATCCCTCCCTCTTAAACTATCAGGTGGGGGGGGGGGGAAGAAGGCCCCAAGCTTCCCAAAGGCCAATGCCCCAGTCTACTCCAGTACCCAAACTCCATCCACAACCACTCCACAGCTATACATATATCCTAGGAAAAAGGAGCCCTCTAATGGCCAAATGAGGAATTGCATAGAAACTACTTCAACCTTTTCTACAATCATGGTCAACCAGAAATTGGGAAGCACTTGGGGCCCTGGTCTTGGTCTCATAGTGCCTTCTGAGGAGGGGGGGAGGGGGGGTCATGTGCCATTTTCAACAATTGTCCTTTATCACCTCAGGGTGAACTAGTGACATCAAACCTCTTCAGTGCAAATACTTAAAATATGGCAGCTGATGGTGTCCTGTATTAGACTCATTCCTCTTGCCCTGCTATGGGGGTGCCTCATGGCTACTGCATTCTCACCTGAGCCTGAAGGCAGCAAAATGGGTGTTTTTGGATGATCCCCAGCTGGGAAAAGCCCTCCTTTTTTTTAGCAACCTATATCTGGAATGAGGACCCCCAGATTCCCACATTGGCTAATGCACCTGTCTACTCCAGTACCCTCCTGGAAGTTGGCTTCATGTGACATTTTCAACTGGGTAAAAGCTGCCTCCTCCCCTCTTCAGGGCAAATACTTCTCTAATGCATGTTTCCACTAATTTAGCTTTTAGCCCTGTTATGGGGGTGCCTTACAGCTACTGGCACCTTACCTGAGCCTTAAGGGAACAAGTTGGGCGATTTCCCCCAAGCGGGGAATTCCTCGGCCCCTGAAGGCTTGGAGCCTCTTGTTCCAGATGTAGTCTACTAACGTTCCTCCACTCCAGTACTCCCTCACTGTACATGGCTGTGGAGTGCTGGTGGGTGAACAGAAGTATTTGAACACCCTGCGATTTTCTACGTTTTCCCACTTAGAAAAAAATTCAGGAAATCACATTGTATGATTTTTAAATTCTTGTCCCCTCCATGATTTCTTTTTTTTTTTTGGAAAGAATTGTCTTGCTCTGCTGAACAGAAGTATTTGAACCCCTGAGAAGATCCGTGTTAATATTTGGTACAGAAGCCTTTGTCTGCAATTAGAGGTCAGACGTTTCCTGTAGCTCCTGACCAGGTTTGCACTGCAACAGGGATTTTGGCCGACTCCTCCACACCGATCTCCTCTAGATCTGTCAGGTTTCGGGGCTGTCGCTGAGCAACACGGAGTTTCAGCTCCCTCCAAAGATGTTCTATTGGATTTAGGTGTGGAGACTGGCTAGGCCACTCCAGAACCTCGATATGCTTCTTACGGAGCCACTCCTTGGTTCTCCTGGCTGTGTGCTTCGGGTCGTCATGTTGGAAGACCCAGCCACGACCCATCTTCAATGCTCTGACTGTGAGACTGAGAAACAACCTCCTTCAAATGGCCCCATTCATCCTCTCCTTAATACAGTGCAGTCATCCTGTCCCGTTCGCAGAAAAGCACCCCAAAGCATGATGTTACCACCCCCATGCTACACAGTAGGGATGGTGTTCTTGGGATGCAACTCATCCTTTTTCCTCCAAACACGACGAGTGAAGTTTAGACCAAAAAGTTCTACTTTGGATGATGCAGAGGAGGGATGGGAGAAAGTCATGTGGTCAGATGAGACCAGAGTCATTGGCAACCTTCAGACGGGCCTGGACATGTGATGACTTGAACAGGGGCACCTTCCGTGCAATGCATGATTGGAAACCATGATGGCGTAGTGTTCTACCGACAGTGACCTTTTAAACTGTGGTCCCAGCTCTCTTCATGTCATTGACCAGCTCCTCCCTTGTAGTTCTGGGCTGAGTCCTCACCTTTCTTATCAGTGATACCCCCACGAGGTGACATCTTGCATGGAGCCCCAGTCCGAGGGAGACTGACAGTCATCTTTAGCCTCTTCCATTTTCTAACAATTGCTCCAACAGTACATCTATTTTCACCAAGTTGCTTGGCAATTTCCCCGTAGCCCTTTCCAGCCTTGTGGAGGTCCACAATTTTTGTCTCGTGTCTTTTTGACAGCTTTGGTCTTGCCCATGGTGGTAGTTGGCATCTAAAGACACCTGTTCACCCCACAGTCAAAGAGCTCAGACAGGTGCTACTAAGTTAGATGAATGGGTGGAGTAGATGTGGACTTTTTAAAGGCACAGTAACAGGTCTTTGAACACCTAAGAAACAGCAAGAATTCTGGCTCTCAAATACTTCTGTTCAGCAGTGCAAGACAAAATCGCAGGGGGTTCAAATACTCCTGTTCCTCACTGTGTTGCGTGTTTTTTTTCTTTTTTTTTTTTTTTATCAAACCAGGGTTTTATCCAGGGTTCGGTGTTCTACTGTGGACCTAAGATTGTAGTTTTCACCCAAAAATTGTTAGTGGGTAAGTCTTTGAGCAATGAAAATCAGATCATTATATCAGGAAAAATCTGATCTCTGAATGGTCTGGCATTTCCATACATGCTGTCAGGGTGCTTCAGTAACAATAGACCTCCACACCAATAGAATCCCTTGCCATTAACATTCAGTGTTGGAATTGAATTCCTGTTGGGGGGGGGGGGGAGACCCATATGTTATGCCCTTCCCTCCAACCCGTACACAGGTTGTCAGAGGTGGGGAGAATTTCACCCCTGCCAAGGCACCCCACTTCTGAAGATTCAAAACTCCATCAAATTGGAAATGGTTCTGATACATGCTCTCTTGGTAGGTGACCCTGCCTCCTCCTTCCTGCATTGGATAAGCATGCTGTAATTGGCCCAGCTGTGTTTTTTTTAATCCTTTTTTGTCTCAATTACCCTGTATTCTATGAATGGCTCATGATGCAAATATACCCTCTACTCCTGGCCACACCTACCTCTGACAAAGCCAATAAAGGGTGTGGCCAATGGGCAGGGACTGTAGCTGAAGCCAAAAAAGTGTGGCTTGAGTTCAAGGAGTTCCATTAGAAGTTCTAGTTGTATTCTCCCCCCCCCCCCCCCCATTCTAGCATTGAGGTCTCCAAAGATGAGAACTTGTTTAGGGATTGGAAGTGGGTGATCTCACTCTGTAAAACCTCCTTTGGTGTCTTGCCTGAAGTATGGGGTCTTTGGTGGGGCAGTATATGCTACATTGAGGCGATAGACTGAAGGGTGAGGATGGGGCTACTTATTCTTAACCAGATGCGACGCTTTCCTTAATTTCTGTTCTTTTAACTCCTCCATACTAGACTAATACAACGGTTGTATCCATCCTGTGCGGGGACAGTCTCTCTAGTCAGTAGGTACTAGTAATTCTTCCATGGCCCATCAGCAGGTTTCAACAGGATTTGTATGTCTCATGCAATTTTTGTGAAGTTTGGATCGCTTGCTAAATTCTAGTCAATACTTTAAATTCTTTTTGTTTATCCTTTTTTGTAATTGTTCAAAAAGCATATGCAGAGTGACTCTAAATTCTTTTTAACAATCTGGTTTGTCCCATGTAATTTTCAGTGTGGTGAGGGTTCTCCATGTCTCTGCTCTGTGGTGGTCTTTGGGCAGGCAGTTTCCTCCATTCCTACCATCTCTGTGGCCTTTGTGTTTATGGTAGAATGGTATTGACATTCTGGCTCGATGAGGTTTGTGTTGTCTTGTAGTTGGAGCTCAACTGTGGACCTGGCCCAAACCAGTCTACTGAAGTACAATGTCTTTGAATTCCCATGCCAGATGGCTATCCTCTTGTTGGTTGAGGTGCTGGTTATCAGAGGTGCTGGGGCATTATGGAAGGATGCTGTGCCAAAGGAATGGTAGGCTTTGATCTAGTTCATATAATCCAGCATCAGAGCTGTCAGTTTTGTATATCCCTTTGAAAGTATGGAGGACCGTATCAGTGGCTCCTACAGACTACCTCTGTAGGAGCCACTGATATTGTGCCCAGATCTTCACCCACAGCCAAGCAGTTTCCTATAGCCTGGTGCACACAAGGTTTGCTTGTTACTGCAATGATCAGTGTAAGGGTTGTTTTTGTTGTAGAACTGGGATAGGGAGGGAATATAGGATGTTCTCAATTGAACTGGTCACAATTGAGGACAACTTTCTTTAAGTAGAACTGTGTAGCAGACTATTTAAAGAGAATCTACAGATCCAAAGTGTGCAGCAAAGTCATTTTTGCAAAATAGTAGGAACTAGGTGGACAGGTGCTCTTCAGGACACCATTCGGTATCCCCTCTAGCTTACACCCAGCAGCTGACTATGCAAGTCCGAGGGGGTTATACTTTACAAGGCCTAAGATCCCTTTTTTGAATTATCTGTACCCACAAGGACCTTGCTGTGGGTCCCCTTCCTAGTACCATACAGGATTTGTAGACCTTCCCCCGCCCTCCTCAGTCAGCTCTCTGAAATCCAGGGTGCTTCTGAGTTCTGACCCTGGGTTCACCTACCCAAAGTCTCTTGTTGAAGTGCTAAGCAGGAAGATGCCCTCTCACAAGAGTTCCAGCTAGGGAGATCAACCCAATCCCATGTGCTCACTGAATAGAAATAATAGCACCCAGGAAGCTTAAGGGCACCACTCCCTGTAAGTGGCTCCCTGTAGCCATATTCATATTGCTCATCTGCATGGTTCCATACAGTCAATCCACAGCCTAGACGTCTACCGAAGAGGTTGCTAAATTTGAAAGGTGTGTTGTATCAAGACAACTTGTGGCATGTCCATGATTTATGACTTTACTTTTGATCTCAGAATTGGGAGTTTGGCTGTTGCTGGTCTTTTTACCCACCTAAATTAACATGACTGATCACATTTCAGCCAGCTCAACAGGGAGCAACCCAATTTTTATCTGCATGTGGCCAGAAGTTGATCGGTAGATAAACTGAGGCAGTCAATACAGCTCATGTCCACAAATGGGAGAAATCTTCCACTCTTCTGGGAAATCCAGAGGCCCACTTTACTTATTCATTGGGTATAGACCGAGTCAATTCCAATTTTCTTCTACTGAATGGCAAGAGAAATTCAAACCTCTTTAGTGCAATACCTGTAACAATGCACACGATCAGCCTCCATGTTTCAACTCCTTCCTCTTGCCCTGTTATGGGGGTGCCTCATGGATACTGTCTTGCCTGAGGCTGAAAGGAACAAGATGGGTGTTCAGGGTGATTCCCAGCTGGGGGAAGATATATTATTTTTTATTTTTGCAGGCTAGATCTGGAATTGGAGTCCCACAAAGGCAAACACACCTGTCTACTCCAGTGCCCACCTGGGAGATGGTGGAGGGTTTTGTGCCATTTTCAACAATTTCCTCTAAGCTGATTGGGTACAATGAGCTGCCTCCTACTGTCTTCAGTGCAAATACTTCTCTGATGCAGCATGTCCACTCCATTACCTTTTTGCCCTGTTAGGGGGGTGCTTTAGTTATTGGTGCCTTACCTGAGCCTTAAGGGAGCAAGTTGGATGATCCCCCAAGTGAGGGAACCTCTCCAAAAAGACTACATCTGGTTCAAGAGGCCCCAAGCTCCTCCATTCCAGTACTCCACCCACAACCTCTCCATGGCCATATACATACAGTATAGGGAAAAGGGAAGCCCTCTAATAGCCACATGAAGAATTGCATAGAAGCCACTTGACCCCTTCCTACAAGCATGGTAGGCCAGAAAAACTAGAAGATCTAGAGGCTTACTTTAGTCCCAATCCCCCAGGTATAGGCCATAGCACAATGTCCACTCCAACTTGCTATTCAGTAAATACAAATACAAAATTCTTCAGTACAAGTACTTTTTTTAATACAGGGCACTTGCCCCCATGTTTCCTCTTGTATTATGGGAGTGCCTCAGTTTCTGTCACCTTAGCTGAGATCAGTGGGAGCAAGGTGTGGGTTCATGGTGATCCTCAAGGTTTTCCCTCCTTGGCAGACTATCTGGGGGAAGGCCCCAAACTTCCCTTTAAAAGCAAATGCCCCACTACTCCAGTACCTGAATTCCACCCACAGCTATATACACAACATGACTGATCACATTTCAGCCAGCTCAACAGGGAGCAACCCAATTTTTATCTGCATGTGGCCAGAAGTTGATTGGTAGATAAACTATCAAACTGACACACTGGAAAATGTTTTTGATCAGCAATAGACCCAGCTTTAGTCTCCCCCTTGTATAACCATGTGTTCTCCTCCTCTGTATTCTTGTAGCTGGATTGTGGATGGAATTTTTCCTCTAGAACAGACCCTTGTTCTGACTTAAGGGTGTATTTTAGCTCTTGGTCATGTTACATCTTTTTGCCTGTCTTTGCAGATGTTCCTTGAATTGTACTTTTACATCTTTTCACCTGTGAGCTAGGGATTGGAGATGACTGGGTGTCATCAGCATAGAGGTGGTATTGGAAGCCATGGGAGGTTATCAACTGGCCCAGGGAGGTGTACAGAGGGTACCCCAAGGCTGTGTCTTCAGGCCTCTAACGGGAAGAAGAGTAGAAGTGGTGTTTGTGATGCTGAGAGTGCACTGAGAGGAAAGAGAACCAGGAGAGAGCAGAGTCAGTGGACAGTGGAGTTTACTGAGGAGCAGGTCAACTGTCAAAGGAAGCAGAAAGGTGTAGGAGTATGGAGTAATGTCCATTTGGTTTTAGCAGTTAGTAGGTTGTTGAGTTTTTTTGTTTTTTTTTTAGTAGGGCAGTTTCAGTGCAAGTTTGTGGGTGGAAGCCAGACTGTAGAGTATCAAAAAGGTGGTAGTCTGAGTTAGCAATTCATGGTTGTGAACAAGGCGCTCGAAGTCTGGAGGCAAATGGGACTAGGGAGATGGGTCTTAAAGCCCTCGCTGGGCCCCACCTTTTTGAATAACTTGAGTATGGGGGGGTAACCAGTGCATGTTTGAGTGGGGAGGGAGAGGTTCAAGATGTGGGTTGGAGAGTTTAGGATGGAACAAAGGAGGCTGCAATCAGGGGACAGGTGAAGTGAGCCTTGGAAAGGCGTTCAAGTAGGGTATGGGAGAGGAAGAGGTAATTGTTGGATACCGAGCAGGCGTTCCAAACTTTCTACCATCAGAGGCAGAGAGGGAGGAGCCAGCTCATGGAAGCAGGGGGAATTGAGATAAGAGGGTTACGGCTGATGCCAGAGAAGGGAGGCTGCTTCTGTAGGTTGAAGTTTGGTGGTGGGCCAGTGTTTGGGCTGATGTCTCCAGACCTTAGTAGTAATAGGAGGGTGAGGTGGGAGCAGGGTTTGAGGGTAAATGCCGCAGTGACATGGGCCAAGAGCAGGAGATGAGTGCAATATTGAGAGGGCAGAAGTGATGATATGTACAGGTGGTGGGGAGGGGTAGAGTTTTTCTCTCAAACTTTTTGATATGCCCTCTCAAAGGAAGGCTGAGGGAAACAGGAGGAAAGAGCACTTGCAAACTACTTGGGGTGCAGCACTAATGTTTGAACATGGCATTTTAAGGCAAATACAAAGTGCCATGTACTTTGTGCAAGGAGTGGCCAGCCTGTCCCCTCACCTGCTGTCCCAAGGACTGCACTTAGGTGATGCACACAAAAAAACCCTTGTATTCTGTTGTCTAGAGCAACTACAGTGGCCTGGCTAAACCTCACCCAACTTTCTAGAACAGCTGATTTTGTCCCCAAGAATGAGGGGTAGGCCAGGCGATGGTCTCTACCATGGTCTCAGGGTGCCGCCTCCTACCTGGTGTCCCAAGAACTCAAATAGGAAATCCATCTGAGTTTGACTGTAAGATTAGCGGCTACCAGTTTTCTCCAGGACTGGTGGAGGAAACGCAGTGTCCATTCCTACCTCGGTAAAACATCCCGCAATATTACCAGGAAGGGGACTGCAAATGTTTCCAGCCCCTCCAGTAGGACATTCAGGGTTCTCCTGAAAGGTGGCTGGAGTGTTCTTCATCCAAAATGTCATTGCTAAATGTTCAAAATGTTTCTTCACCCCCCTCCCCACCACCACCACCTCAGGTGTTGAAGACTTTCTAGTACCTCCTGTTTAACTCCATGATTTAGATAAATGGGCAGCCCCTAGCTTATCCAGGAACTCCTCAATCCTGGGCATGGGAAGGCATTAGCAGTAGTTTTGTGCAGTCCACCCTGAACCTGCTTGCCTGATCATCTTCTGGGACCAGGACTAGTGACACCTAGGCACTGAGGAAATGCTTGGGGTCATTCAGCAGTCCCACAATTTTTTTTTTTTTTTTTTTTTTTTTTAACACTGGATGTGCTGGCAGACTGTTTTTATTGGAGGATGTGTCCTGGTTTCTACCTTGTGGAAGTCTCAAGGCAATCCTTCCAGTTTCCCTGTGAACTGGACATGGTATACTGCCAGTACTTCCTGCACCACCTGAGCTGCCTGGCTGGAAGGGAGATGTGATCTTGAGGTCTGTTTTTTCATTTCCCAAATTCCCACTAATAGAGAATCCATCTTTTCCTGTTGGCTTGTTGCAAACAGCCCTGACATGTGGTGCATGTAGTAAGTTAGGCCAGAAAAAATTTCCGTGACTCAGGCCTAGGTGATTAAATGTACCAGCTAGCTGTCCTTTTGCAAACAGGGGCAGCTTCTGTGACTCAAGATTGAGTCTTCAGTACCAGAGCAAGGAAAGGGGCTAGGTGGACCAGCTCCCTGCTCTGCCACCTAAGGCCACCTCTTCTGTAAGCTCATTATATTAACCTGATATTGTAAATGGAAAGGTCAAAACATTTATTGTCTTTACATGGTGGTCTCCTTTTGAGGTTGGAAAGAGGGAGGACTGGAAATTCAGATGTCCACCCCCTATCTGTACACAGTACCTCAGTAGGTTGTGGGTCAATTTAGGGGATCCAAGGTCTTTTGCAGGGTGCATCATAGGAAACTAGTCAAAGCGTATATTGCCAGTCCACCATGGATCTTTAAAGAAAAGTTCAAGAATTTATTAAAACTGCAGCAGCAAATTGTAAGTTTTGGGGCTGTGTAGGACATTGGCAGGGAAGGTGTTTTTTTAAGGTCCATGTTTTGACTTGGCGGCTCTCTAGTAGTAGCTGCTGCAGCACCTGCTTCAAGACCTCCCAGGAAACCTGCATGATGAAACTGTTAGGTTTAGTAGGAAACTAGGGTCCCCAGATCTGAACCTGACACTGGAATCTCCTGAGACTTCAATCTCTGTGTCTGGTTTAGTAGGAAACTAGGGTCCCCAGATCTGAACCTGAGACTTCAGCCTCTGTTGGCCCACTTCCTGGTGATCAGAATGTTAATGGCAGATTTTGACTTGTGTTTTGGATAGTCTGGGATGTCTGTAGGACAGATGTGTGGCAGTTGATCCTGGTTCATCCAGTCTTCAGGGGCATACAGGAATCTGCTGAAATGTGGTCCATAGGTGGACACCAATAACCAAACCAAAAAGGATCAAGAATGAAAGTTAACAAAGCTTTTGGGTTCTGGATTTGTTCCATTGTCCATTGATTGAAATTTGCTGGAACTCAGACTTGGCTCTCAGCCGACTCAGATGTTCCTCATGTGATGGTAAAGGAAAGCTCCATACTGCTGATGTAGAAGCTTTTTATGGCCCTTCTAGAGGGCATGATTAAGGCCTCCTCTCACCCAATCACAACTGTTAATTGGGAGGTAGAACTGCTAAATTTAGAATACAGTAAACACTCCACAATATTGGGCCTAAATGTTTTTTATTTAAATTTGTATAAAGGGGAAAAAAATTTGGACAACCATTCATTCCTGTGTACCATTAACAGGCCTCTATCTGCTCCCTTTTGAGAGGGTACAGTTCCTTAGGTGGCGCTTTACACGAGTACAAGGGGGGTGTGACCCCCCAAAAAAATTTAGCCAGGCCACTGTAGTTGCGCACAAGCTTGCTTTGAACAGATTTGTCCCCAAGAATAACTTGTTTTGGCATGAGGTGTAGGTTAAGCAATGATCTCTACCTAGGTCTCAGGATGCCTCCTGCTACCTGGTGTCCCAAATACAAAAAAAATCCATCTGACGTTTATGGGGTTTGACTGCTGGATTAGCCACGGCCAGTTTTGTCCAGGAATGGTGGTGGGAGCGCAGGGTGTTTTTACTGAGCTAGGACGAAACACTGCAATGTTACCAGGTAGGGGACTGCAAATGTTTCCAGCCCCTCCAGTAGGACATTCTGTATCCTCCTGAAAGGTGGCTGTGGGGTGCTCTTCATCCAAAATGTCATTGCAAGATCAGCTTAAAGGCTGACTTTTTTTTTTTTTTTTTTCCCCCCCAAGCCTCAGGTGCCAAAGACTATCAGGAGGTACACGGACAAAGTCCATGATTGTTAGATAAATGGGCAGCCCCTAGCTTATCCGGGAACTCCTCAATCCTGGGCATGAGAAGGCATCAGCCGTAGTTTCAGTAGTCCAGTCCATACAACTTGTTTGCCTAATCCTCTTCTGGGACCAGGACTAGTGGCACTCCTGAACGACCCCACGCAGTTCCTCTCCCTTTTTTCATGTCTGTCCACTCCATCTTACTGAATATTCTAGAAGCATGTGCTAGAAACGAAGCATGGGTTCCAACAAAGCTCTGTTTCCTGTCAATTGACTAAAAATTTTATGGAACTCGGCCTTGACTCTTTACCGTCAAATGAGGAACATCTGACCAGAGTTGTCAGCTGCTACATCAGCAGTATGGAGCTTTCCTCTTTTTGTGGACCTTCTAGAGGGCATGACTGAGGACTCTCCTCACTCAACCACGATGGTTAATTGGTGGGAAGGTAGGAGTGCTACATTTTAGAATGCAGAACACTCCCACAATGTTAGGCCTAAATGGCTTTTGATATCCATTTTGTAGAAAGGGCCAAAAATAGTGCAGACATACCTTTAATTCCCGTGTACAAATAACAGGCCTCTATCTACTGCCTTTTTTGAGTGTACAGTTCTTTAGGTGGTGCTTTACACAGCATACAAGTGTTTTATGTTGGGTCAGAGTTTAACCAGGTCACTGTAGTTGCACACAAACTTGCTTTGAACTGATTTGTCCCCAAGAATGACAACTTGTTGGTTTGGCATGAGGTGTAGGCTAAGCAATGATCTCTACCTCAGTCTCAGGATGCATCCTACCTGGTGTCCCAAATACAAAAAAATCCATCTGACGTTTATGGGGTTTGACTGTTGGATTAGCCATGGCAAGTTTTGTCCAGGACTGGTGATGGGAGCGCAGGGTGTTTTACTGAGCTAGGACTAAACACTGCAATGTTGCCATGTAGGGGACAGCAAATGTTTCTAGCCCCTGCAGTAGGACATTCAGCATCCTCCTGAAAGGTGGCTGTGGGGTGCTCTTCATCCAAAATGTCATTGCAAGATCTGGGGATTAAAGGCTGACCCCCCATCCAAAATGTCATTGCAAGATCTGGGGATTAAAGGCTGACCTCCCCCCGCCCCCCCCCCCCCCCCCCCAAAAGACTCAGGTGCCAAAGACCAGTCATGTTCCTCCTGATCAGGTCCATGATTTGTTTAGATAAATGGGCAGCCCCTAGCATATCCAGGAACTCCTCCATCCTGGACATGGGGATGGCATCAGCAGTAGTTTCATGTAGTCCAGTTCTCAAGTCCAGCAGACTTAATGCTTTACTTAAACAGTATGGCAGGTGAGTTCTCAGTTTCAGAAGCGGTTGGCAGCACTCTCCTAGGGTGGGCATACTTGGTCCTGTCCCTACTACTAACAAAGGGTACCAGGATCTCTTCATGTATTCTCCAGGCTGGGGAACACCATGCACTTAAGATCTGCTTGGCTACAAATAGGTCTCGGACTAGTCCCCTGGGGGTTCAGCTCCAGGCAGAGATGCAGTAAATGGGGAGTTGTTGAGCTTGCCCAATAGGTGATGCCCTCCTGTAAGACTCTTGTTTTGTGAGAATGGCTGGCTGTAACACCCCCATAAAATTGATTTTATTGCATGCCAGGTATCCATAAGGAACTCCACTACCCAGCACCTAGAGCATGACCAAACTGAAATGCTGCTAACACTTGCAATAACATGATCACAATTTTCTGGTTTTTTAAGTGTGCTTTGTTGTAATATCCATGTGTGGTAGCACTAAAATCTACAAAATGGTGTTATCAGCCCTTCAAGGTCAATCCACTAATAAACTCAGACCTGTCAATGGCACTGCAACCTTCTGTAGGGTTATGGTGGATTTTTGTTTCTGCAGGACCATAAACCCTACTTGTGTACTATAGGCCTTGGAGATGTCCTGGGGTGGGGGTCATTGGTGGCTGAAGACGGAGCCACCTTCCATGCCCAGTTTTGGCATGCCCATTCTTATCAATGATCTGTTGCTGACTGTGATAAATGTAGTCATTCATTACTATGGTGCCGACAACTGACCCGTCTGCCGCATGCAATGCATGGTACTGATCCATGGTCGGCTGCATGCACTGCTGCCTCTGTATTCTTGCAGAGGACATATGTCTGGACCTGTTCTGCCTCCCCCACTGCTGTGCTGCTTGAGCCATATGGTATGGGCTACTGGAAGGGGGGAGCTCTGACATGATGAAGGGGGACTTTGATGTGATGAGGGGACTCTGTGAAGGGTGGGGAATCTGATATGGGGGGGTCTCTGGTGTGTTAAGACACTGAAGGCATGAGGGCACTCTGAAGGTGGGCCTTTGCTGTGATGGGGGCACTTCAAATGATGGGACTTTGTGGAGGGGGTACCCCTGATGTGATGGTGGTAGGGACTCTTTGAAGGGGGAACTCCTGAAATGAGTGTCCTCTGTGATGAGGGGGAACCTGGTGTGATGGGAAGGTATGAGTGTGCTCTGAAGGGGGGGGAGGAACACTTCATATGATTGGACTTTGTGAAGGGTGGTGAGATTGGGGGGGGGTGTTGGGTTCTCCTGCTTGCTGCAGGGGATCTATTTTACTGCTCTTTAAATTCCATATAATTTTCTACATCTATACACTAGAGAGGTCTAAGCTTAGAATGTACATACAAACTACTACAATCGGGGAAAGGAGATTGGCAGATATACATACATGCACAATGTGACCTAATTCCTAGCGATGAAGCAGAAACTATAGTCTGCATATGAAGTTGCTTGCCTTGGGTTACAGCAGGTTCATGATCTCTAAGCAAAAAGGACCTCGGCTTGCTCTACAAACAGTTGCAGAAGATCAAACAACCTAAAGATGATTTCACCCGGCTGAGACCCTCCTTGGTGGTCTGGCCATCATGGAGTCCTTTTCAATCTTAGCTTTTTATTTAGAATAGGTAACCAATCCCATATAGGTGTAACTTTTTTTTTTTTTTTTTTCTTTCTATTACACTGATGTAGACCTTCTCCCAAACAGGCGGACTGATCATTTGGAAATTCAGGCACTGCCCGAGGGCCCTGGGTCAGTAGGGGGCCCCATGAGATGCCCTTGCTGCTTTTCTTTTTTTTTTTTTTTTTTTTTTTCATAAGCTTTTTGGAGTTTGGGCAAGGATACAGGGGCTCCATGATCCCCCCCCCTATTGCCCAGGGGCTCCATGAGTTCAGTCTGCCCCTGCTCCCAAATCAACCTCTAGATCATGTTTTCTCAACCAGGGTTCCATGGAAGGTTAGGGTTCCTCCATAGCTTAAGGGTTCTTTGAGAAATTGGCTATTTCTACCTCTCGACTAAGTTCCTGCTGACTTTTTTTTTTTTTTTTTTTCTTCTATAAGGATACAATGATTCAGTGGTAAGAATTGCCCCCTTACAGAGAAAAAAAAATGCAAGTATGTTCTGTTTAGAGCTACAAGATGAGTACACTTTAGAAAATCCAATATTAACAAAACTCAACACATTCGCTTCTGTCTTTGTTTTGTGGAACTTTTGCTTCTTCAGGACATTGGATGAAGGTATTTACAGGTCAATTGAGAGGAATATTGATATTTCATCTATAAATCTAGCCAATTTGTTTTTCAATCTGTTAAGGTTTGTACTTTATTTCCATTGCGCCTGGAAAGCAGCAGTGCAAGTTCTGAGAAACGCGTAGACAGACACTTGTGTCCAGAGTATACTTTAAACAAAAAACATAAAATTATATCTAAACATTAATCTTAGATATAAAATCCAATATTAAATATACCTAACTAGTGTTGTACAAATCCTTGATCTAAGCAATCCAAAGGCTCCCCAAATGAGTAGTGTTGGGAATTTATAGGATACCTTACCTACCAGTGTTAATGAATGAGCACTGAATTCTTTGAAATATGGCAAAAAAAGCAGCTCTTGACCCCCATGGCGGTGCTCTTGACCCCCATGGCGGTGCTCTTGACCCCCATGGCGGTGCTCTTGACCCCCATGGCGGTGCTCTTGACCCCCATGGCGGTGCTCTTGACCCCCATGGCGGTGCTCTTGACCCCCATGGCGGTGCTCTTGACCCCCATGGCGGTGCTCTTGACCCCCATGGCGGTGCTCTTGACCCCCATGGCGGTGCTCTTGACCCCCATGGCGGTGCTCTTGACCCCCATGGCGGTGCTCTTGACCCCCATGGCGGTGCTCTTGACCCCCATGGCTTCTGAGTTTTCTTTTCATTAAAAAAATTTCCAGTGTGAGAAACTACAAAGATTAAAACAGGTGTCAATGTGAATTCCTAAAATGCCCTTTTTGCCTTAGGTGGTGTTGTAGACAACAGAATACAAGATGTTGTGACCCCCAAAAGTTTAGCCAGGCCACTCTAGCGCACAAACTTCCTAGAACAGCAGATTTATCCCCAAGAGTGACAACTTGTTTGGAACGAGGGGTAGGCCAGGTCTCTACCTCTGTCTCAGGATGCCTCCCCTCCTACCTGGTGTCCAAAGCACTAAAATGGTCAAAGCCCACAAACAGAAATTTCCTATCAGATTAGCCATGGCCAGTTTGTCCAGGACTGGTAGCAGGAGCACATGATGTTACTGAGCTAGGATTAAACACTGCAATGTTACCAGGTAGAGGACTGCAAATGTTTCCAGCCCCTCCAGTAGGACATTTAGGATCCTCCTGAAAGGTGGCTGAGGTGTTCTTCATCCAAAATGTCATTGCAAGACGTGGTGATTAAAGGCTGACTTTTTTTTTTTTCCCCAAGCCTCAGGTGCCAAAGACCGTGGTGTACAACCTGATCAGGTCCATGATTGTTAAATTGGTAGCCACTAGCTTAAACTGGTTCAGATCTGGGGACCCTAGTTTCCTACTAAACCAAACAAATGAATTGCCTAAGACTCCAATCTGTCAGCCCACTTCTGCCCACCCATGGACAGGGACATCTAAACTGGTTCCCTCAACTTTCGGTTAGGGTAAGGAAATTCTCTGAAACCAATTGTGGTTTGGTTACTCTTGTTGGCCCAAAGACAATAGTGCAAAAAAGTCAATGACTGCAGGTTGGTATTTTTGCCCCTTGCTTTCTCTGCTGGTGAACGGCATCAATAAATGGGTTCTAGCTTGCTGGCCAGATGTCTTCTGCTCAGGACAATGGTTTCTGGAGATCTAGGCTTGCCACAAATGTATGCATCAGCTGGTGCTGGTCTCCAGGTGCTGTGGTCTCCAGGTGCTGCTGTCTCCCAGGTGTAGCAGGGGGTGCTGTTGATTATTTCACTCTTCTAGCCACTAGGGGAGCCCTGTGGTGATTCAGAATGTCAAGTAGCAGATTGTCTTTAATTTGGACAGTCTGGATGAACCAGGATCAGCTGCCACATATATGCCCTACAGACATCAGTCTTCAGGGGCATACAGGAGGCCAGAATGTGGTGTATTGTAAGAGGAACATGACTTGGAGTAATCTTCAGATGGTGATACTTTGCTTGTCCTTTGTGGTCTTTCACCTTGCTCAGTTGGCATCTCTGCACTGGCCACTTTTCCTATCTAATGCTGAGTCCACAATTTGTGGCAGGTGGTATGGATGGTGTGGGGTTTTTTGATATCCCCTTTTTTCAAGGGATGGCAAGTGGATATCTGTGGGGTTTTTTCTCAATTACTGGAAATTTGGCTGCCTGGCTCACAGCCAAAACTGGTTCCCCTGTGCTCTAGGGAACAGAGGTTCTGACCTTTGTTGGAGTCTGGCCATCAACAGGCCTGGTCAATGTTCAGCCTCTTGGTGTACTGTAAGATTTTTAAGGGTATTATAAAAAGTGGCCAATGACCAAACCAAAAAGTATTAAGAATGAAAATACTTAACCCATAGCTTTGTTGGAACCCTAAGCTTAGTTTTGTTTCCTGGCCATTGACTGAAATTTTCTGGAACTCAGCCTTGGCTCTTAACTGGTCAGATGTTCCTCATTTGATGGTAGACAGAGGAAAGCTCCATACTGCTGATGTAGCAGCTTTTTGTAGACTTTCTAGAGCATGACTGAGGACTCTCCTCACTCAACCACAATGGGAAGGTAGGAGTGCTAGATTTAGAATACCGAACAGTTCGACAATGTTGCAATGTTGGGCTTAAATGGCTTTTAATATCCATTTTGTAAGGGCCAAAAATAGTGCAGACATAACTTTCATTCCCATGTACCAATGACAGGCCTCTGTTACTGAGCTAGGACTAAACACTGTTTCCTACTGGAGGGGCTGGAAACATTTGCAGTCCCCTACCTTGTAACATCATTCAGGATCCTCCTGAAAGGTGGCTGTGGGGTGCTCTTCATCCAAAATGTCATTGCAAGATGTGGGGATTAAAGGCTGACTTTTTTTTTTTTTTTCTCCAAACCTCAGGTGCCAAAGACCATCCGTGTACCTCCTGATCAGGTCCATGATTTGTTTAGATAAATGGACAGCCCCTAGCATATCCAGGAACTCAATCCTGGACATGGGGAAGGCATCAGCAGTAGTTTCATGTAGTCCAGTTCACAAGTCCAGCAGACTTAATGCTTAAACAGTATGGCAGGTGAGTTCTCAGTTTCAGGAGCGGTTGGCAGAACTCTCCTAGGGCGGGCATACTTAGTCCTGTCCCTACTACTCCTAACAAAGGGTACCAGGATCTCTTCAGGTATTCCCCTGGCTGGGGAACACCATGCACTTAAGATTTGCTTGGCTACAAATGGGGTTCTGACCAGTCCCCTGGGGGGGGGGGGGTCAACTCCAGACAGATGCAGTCAAAGGGAGTTGCGCTCACCCAATAGGTGATGGCCTCCTGTAAGACTCTTGTTTTGTGAGTGGCTGTAACACTTACATTTCTAACATCTCAAATCTTACACAGGGATAATTTTAAGTGTGTTCTGTTTAGTTAATATTGGATTTTCTAATCTTGTAGATCTAAACTCAACACATTAGTTTGTCTATTTGTTTCGTGGAACTTCTACTCCTTCAAGACATTGGATGAAGCCATTTACAGGTCAATAAAGAGGAATATTAATTCATTTGAAAACCAGATTGGTTAGATTTATAATCTGTTAAAGTTTAACTCCTTTCCATTGTGCCTGGAAAGCGGCGGTGCAAGTTCTGAGAAATGCATAGACAGACCTAAAGTATACTCGACACAAGCTTTAGATTGGTGATTAAGCAAAAAATAACATAAAATTACAAATATAAGATATAAAAGCCAATATTAAATATACCTGACCAGTGTTGTACAAAAATCCTTAACCTTAGCAGTCCAAAGGCTCCCCAAAAGAGTACGGTTGGGAATTTAAAGGATGATACCTACCAGTGTTCATGAATGAGCACTGAATGCTTTGAAATGTGGCAATCAGTGGTCGACACCCCCTTTCCCTCCACCCCCATGGCGGTGCTCTTGATCCCATGGCAGTGCTCTTCAGCTAATTTCCACTGAGACATAACTCAGAAATCCTGTGCATGAACTGCTTTTTTCCTTATTACTGTTTTAATCTCTGTATTTTAAAACTTTAATAAGGTGTCCACTTGAATTCCTAAAATGCCCTTTTTGCCTTGGGTGGTGTTTTAGACAACTGAATATAAGATGTTTGACCCCCCAAAATGTTTAGCCAGGCCACTGTCGCACACCAACTTCCTAGAACAGCAGATTTGTCCCCAAGAGTGACAACTTGTTTGGCATGAGTGGTAGGCCAGGTCTCTACCTCTGTCTCGGGATGCCTCCCCTCCTACCTGGTGTACCAAGCACTAAAATAGCCAAAGTTCACAAACAGATGAATTTCCTGTCAGATTGGCCACGGCCAGTTTTTTTTTTTTGTCCAGGACTGGTGGTGGGAGTGCTAGGACTAAGCACTGCAATGTTACCAGGTAGAGGACTGCAAGTGTTTCCAGCCCCTCCAGTAGGACATTCAGGATCCTCCTTAAGGGTGGTTGGGGTGTTCTTCATCCAAAATGTCATTGCAAGCTGTGGTGATTAAAGGCTCCCCCCCCCCCCCGAGTCTCAGGTGCCAAAGACTGGTGTACATCTTGATTAGGTCCATGATTGTTAGATAAATTGGCAGCCACTAGCTTAAAAACTGCTTTAGTAGGAAACTAGGGTCCCCAAATCTGAACCTAACACATGGGAATCACCTGAGACTCCAATCTGTCAGCCTACCTCCTGCCCACCCATGCACAGGGACATCTAAATTGGTTCCCTCAGCTTCTGTGAAGGTAAGGAACTTTTGTGCCAACAAGGGTGACTTTTTTTTTTTTTGCACTGTTGTCTTTGTTTAACGAGACCGCAATTGGTTTCAATGACTGCAGGTTGGTATTTTTGCTCCTCGCTTTCTCTGCTGGTGAAGGGTATAGAGGAATGGGTTCTAGCTTGCTGGCCAGATGTCTTCTGCCTAGGACAATGATTCCTGGAGGTCTAAGCTTGCCAAAAATAGAAGCACCTGGAGATCAGCACCAGCTGATGCATAGGTATTCCAGGTGTTGCAGGGGTTGCTGTTGGATTTTCCTCTTCTAGCCACCAGGGGAGCCCTATGATGATTCAGAATGTCAAGTAGCAGATTGTGTTGCATTTGGACAGCCTGGGATGTCTGGAGGAGAGATGTTTGGCAGTTGATCCTGGTTCATCCAGTCTTCAGGGGCATACAGGACTCTGCCAGAATGTGGTGCATATGTGGATTATTGTAAGAGGGACATAACTTGGGGTAATTTTAGATGGTGATACTTTGTCCTTTATGGTCTTTCACCCTGCTCAGTTGGCATCTCTGCACTGGCATCCAGAGCTTTGCCTGTCCAATGCTGGATCCACTGTATTTGTGGTATGGATGGTGTTTTGAGGGTGGTTTTTTTATTACTGGAAATTTGGCTGCCTGGCTCATAGCCAAAACTCTTTTCCCTGTGCTCTAGGGAACAGAGGTTCTGACCTTGTTAGTCTGGCCTAGTCCAACAGGTCTAGTCCATGTTAAGCCTCTTGGTGTTCTGTACCTTTTTTTTTTTTTTTTTTTTTTTTTTTTTTAGGGTATTGTAAAAAGTGGCCAATGACCAAACCAAAAGGGATCAAGAATGAAAGTACTAAACAACTTTGGGTTCCAACAAAGTTTCTGGGTTTGTTCTGTTCATTGACAGAAATTTGCCAGAACTCAGACTTGGCTCTCAGACGACTCTGGTCAGATGTTCCTCATTTGATGGTAAAGGAAAGCTCCATACTGCTGATGTAGCAGTTTTCTGTGGACCTTCTAGAGGGCTAGACTAAGGCCTCTCAGCAAGTCACAATTGTTGGTGGGAGATAGGACTGCTAAATTTTAGAATACAACAAACGCTCCCACAATATTAGGCCTCTTTCTACACAGTGCAGATATAACCTTTGTGTAATGGGCCTAAATGGCTTTTATGATATAACTATTTTGTGGTCCTATCTGCTCCCTTTGAGTGTACAGTTCCTTTAGGTGGTTCTTTACACGGAATACAAGGTTTTTTGGGTCAGTTTAGCCAGGCCACTGTAGTTCCGCACAAACTTCCTAGAATAGATTTTGTCCCCAAGAATGATAACTTGTTTTGGCATGAGGTGTAGGCCAGGCTATGATCTCTACCTTTTTGGTCTCATGATGCCTCCTCTTATCTGGTGTCTAAAGTACAAGAAAAATAATCAAACCCCATAATCAGATGGATTTCCTGTCTGATTAGCCACAGCCATTTTTTGTCCAGGACTGGTGGTGGGAGCGCAGGGTGTTTTTACTGAGCTAGGACTAAACACTGCAATGTTACCAGGTAGGGGACTGCAAATGTTTCCAGCCCCTCCAGTAGGACATTCAGGATCCTCCTGAAAGGTGGCTGTTGGGTGCTCTTCATCCAAAATGTCATTGCAAGATGTGAAAGGCTGACTTTTTTTTTTTTTTTTTTTCTTCTTCCCCAAGCCTCAGGTGCCAAAGACTGTTGAGTACACCCTGATCAGGTTCATGGTGGTTGGATACATGGGCAGCCCCTAGCTTATCCAGGAACTCCTGGATACATGGGCAGCACATGTGGCTAAATGGTTAGCACTTCTGCCTGGCAGTACTAGTCGTCGGTTTGAGTCCCAGCCATGGTACCACCTGTCTGGAGTTTGTGTGTTCTCCCTGTGCCTGCGTGGGTTTCCTCTTGGTACTCCAGTTTCCTCCTACACTCCAAAGACGTGCTGGTAGACTAGGGCCAATTTAGACAGGAGCCAATTAACCTATGTATGAATGTAAGTTAGGGACTTTAGATTGTACGCCCCTCGAGGGATAGGGACTGATGAGAATATACATTATATAGTATGTAAAGCGCTGTGTAAATTGACGGCGCCATAGAAGTATCTGAAATAAAATAAATGAGAGCCAAAAACAGCCGCTGTGATAAACATCCCGTGTATGAGGACATCTATTTCTAAATGTCTGATACTGAAGTCCTCATGCACACGGGATGGTTTTTACAATGGCTGTTTACTGGCTTTTGGGGTTTTTATATAGCTGTGGTTTGATATTCTAAAAGTGGTGTCCTGATCCCTTCTAATTTTGCAGTGCCTCCAACTGTTAAAATATGGCAAATATTTAATAAACCAATAATTTGGACACCTTAACTTGAACACCACGTAATATTCCTTGAGTTCTTTTCACCAATGTGATTTCTTTACCATATAAACAAAATTTGCCTTTTTGATAAATTTGTGTTGAAAAAGCCGCTCGCCAAATGCGAGGAGAAATTCCTCTGTGGAGAGCACAGATGGAGCACCTGCGCTCCAAGCCTCATTGTGAAGCCGAGTTCTGGTTTACAACTTCCGGATTCCGGCTTCTGCGGCACCGCCGCCGAGGGGACAGGTGCAGGAGAGGTCCGTTCTCTGCTGAGAGGGGACACAGTCTCCACCGCCAAGGGGACAGGTGCAGGAGAGGTCCGTTCTCCTCCGCTGAGAGGGGACACCCTCTCCACCGCCACGGGGGACTCAGAGGGACTAGGAGTAAGTACTGTAGACAACATGTCATATCGCTATAATGGAGTACAGGGGAGGGGGGTGTACATTACGGTGTACAGTTTTATATTTTGGACTCTTTATTCAAAAGAGAAATTAATTTCATAAGCTTTAAGGGGGTGTGGTTGGGGCAGGCTGGGGGTGGGGTTTGTGGTGGGTTGGGGGCGGACCTGGGCAAGGTTGGGTGGGGCAACTGTTGGAGAGTAAGTTTTGTGACCGGCTAGTAGGTCTGGACTCGTAACCCACTGTATTAATACAAAAACGTGATGAATATATTCGTACAGATATTACACTAATTTCTACAGATAATACAATATATGGTTATCAAATGATGTAAAACAAATTTTTAAAGGGGTTACCTGGAGTGCTTCAGATATTTCCAATTTCCCGCGGCCGTAGGGATGTCTGATAATTAGTACCACAGACACTACAAATCAGTATACAGTATATGATCTCCGTATCAATAATCAGTTACATTAATAACACTGTTCAACAAATTTTTATTTTTTGCCAGTTTTGGAAACAAAAGGATCCATTTCTTAATGAATTTCACATTCTGAGTTCAAATATAACAATGAAATTTGTCAATTGGCTCTAGTTTTTCTGTAAACGGAAAGTTTTCTACTATAGGCGTAATGACTACATAATGCACAATAATTATATAGATAGATGTTTTCCACAAATATAAAGCAAGTGATATTGATACATAACAAAGCCTAAATGGCATAATATATTGCATAGGATTACCAAGAAAAATGATAGCCATAAGCTAAGTTGAATCATTTTAATACTTCGGATTCTCACTAGTTTTGTCTTCAGTTTGTGTCGGTTTTGCTTCTCTTAGCCCTTTCCTCGAATACAAGAGAAAAGCCATCTCTTACAACTGCACGTGACTACACGCTTCAGGTTCTTCCTCACTTGACTCAACCACGAAGGATTCTGGTGCTTTAGGAATTGGTAGCCCCTCTCCATGAGGAACTGGACGTATTGCCGATGGAATATTTGGATAGTGCACAGATAACTTTTTCTTCTTATTTAGCCCTTTTACAATTGGAGGCACCATACAAAAGTAACAATTACTAACATGATCTGTTGGCTCTCTCCAAATCATTGGCACAGCGAAAGGCATAGATGCCTTTTTTCCATTCAACCATTGCTCCAGTGCCGTCCCACAAGAATTGCAGCATATATGTGGTGCCCAGCTCTTGTCCTGGTCTCCTATCTTGCAGCCAAAATACAAGTTGTAGGCTTTCTTAATCATTCCTGTTATCCTCCTTTTTTGTGAGATAAAAGTTATTTCACCGCAGATATAGCAGAAATTATCTGCTTTATTCACACAAGTTCGAGGCATTACTGAGTAGCCTATATAAGCAGAAAACCAAATGTAAAGACGAACTCCAATCAGCTACAGATACTGCAGCTTTTATGCAGTGAAGTGATGCAATTAAAGGCTAATATTGCATCATCTCAGTATACATGACATTTTCTATTGGTCACCAGTATCAATTGCGCAATATGCAGCTGAAGTTGCATCATAATTTTGAATGGCTTACGTCATTAGATGGGTGAATATATCATGGAAACTAGAGCCAATCAACATTTTTTAGGGTCATTTTCGTTTTCAGCACCCCAAAATTATGTAAGATTAGCTAATTTTATGCCCAAAACTTTTTACCTGTTGAACAGTGTAATTACACAGGTCTGCAAACACTTTTTTCAAGAGCTGTTTTGGTTATTCCACGTAATCTTTGTTTTTTTTGGTGCGCTGAATCCAAAAAGGACCTCCATTTTGTCATTGGACATGACGTTTCCTGGCAATTTAGGTAACTATGTTAAATAAGGCAATACCTCAAAATAAATGGAAATGGACTTGTACAATTTTTTTTCAACTCGATTCTTCTTCCCTGTGAGGCTCCTCTTGGTCCATTTACATTTGTGAGTAGCATCTGGAATGTCTCTCTGAAGCATCCAACAGTCGTCTGCCATCATTGTAGTGCTCCATTTTCCCTGGTATCGCCTTTCCATCTCTTTAACCCCTTCGGTCTGGACACTCCCCCCCTTCGGTCTGGACACTCCCCCCAACAATTGCGCGGTCATGCAACACTGTACCCATATTAATTTTTTTTTCCCTTTTTTTTTTTTGAGACAGATAAAGCTTTATTTTGGTATTTATTCACCGCTGGGATTTTAATTTTTGCTATGTAAATGAAAGTCCAAAATTAGAAAATTGTTTCTTATAAAATTTTGCAAATTATATTTCTTCATAAATCTTGGCCGACATGTATTCCATTTTGGCTTTTTTTTACTAAAGATATAATTTTTGGTGTTAAACTAAACTTTTTTTTACATTTTTATTTTTTTTTTTACATACGGTCACCCTAGCAGTACACTATTACCATGGTGACACTGTGCTACTTGTGGGGGGTGATGATTTTTTTTTTTTTTTTACAGTGATTGCTTTTACATCCTATATGGGTGTAAAAGCAATTTCTATCTACATTCCTGAAGCCACTGAGAACTGAGTGAGCTGTGATTTATTTATTTATTTATCGAGTTTATATAGCGCCAAAGGGTTTGCTCAGCGCTGTACAATAGAGGGGGGGACAATACATGAAACAGTACAGTAACATCAAACCGTACACGAGGGGTAAGAGGGCCCTACTCTTTCGAGCTTACAATCTAGGAGGGAGGGGGTAGAGGTACAGGAGGAAATGGCTGTGGGGGATGGAGTGGTAGGAGGAGGGAAGGGCAGCGGCTGTTGGGTGAGGGTGGGGTAGGCTTCCCTGAAGAGATGGGTTTTCAGGGAGCGCCTGAAGGTGAGGGAAGGTGACAGTCTGATGGATTGGGGTAGTGAGTTCCAGAGGATGGGGGGAGGACCTGGAGAAGTCTTGCAGTCGTGTGTGGGAGGAGGAGACCAGGGAGCAAGATAGGAGGTCCTGTGAAGAGCGAAGGGTAGGGTGGTACCTGGGAATCAGGTCGGTGAGGTAGTTAGGGGCAGTGTTGTGAATGGCCTTATAGGTCAGAGTGAGCAGTTTGCCTCCCCATTGCCCAACGCATTAAATTCAGAGGGGGGTGGCAGAGGTGGAGCGGCTGGTGAGGTGGATGAGTCTAGCCGCTGAGTTCAGGATGGTCTGAAGCGGGGAGAGCCTGCACTGGGGTAGGCCGGTGAGGAGGGAGTTGCAGTAGTCGAGGCGTGAGATAATGAGGGAGTGTACGAGTAGTTTAGTGGTGTCTGGGGTAAGGAAGGAGCGTATCTTGGCGATGTTGCGGAGGTGGAGCCTGCATGTGTTTGTAAGTGATTTGACATGAGGTTGAAAGGAAAGGTTTGAGTCCAGAATGATGCCAAGGACCTTGGCTTGCTGGGCGGGATTGATGGTGGTGTTAGTGATGGAAAGGATGGGGGGGGGGGGCGCGGGGCGGGGGAAAGACTAGCAGCTCGGTTTTGGAGAGGTTGAGCTTGAGGAAATGGAGCGACATCCAGTCAGATGTCGTTTAGGAGGTGGGTGAGTGCGGGCGGGGAATGTGGGGGTGAGGTGAGGGGTGGAGAGGTAGATTTGAGTATCATCAGCGTAGAGGTGGTAATTGAAGCCGTGGGAGTGTATGAGTTTGCCAAGGGAGGAGGTGTAGATGGAGAAGAGAAGGGGTCCAAGGACAGAGCCCTGGGGGACCCCAACAGAGGGGGAGGGAAGAGGAGGTGGCACCATTGTAGGAAACTCTGAAGGAGCGTTGGGATAGATGGGACGAGAACCAAGAGAGCGGTGTCTCTGATGCCAAGGGAGAGTAGTTTATTGAGGAGGGGGTGGTCGACTGTCCTTCTCCTAGACCTCTCCGCGGCCTTTGATACAGTAGTCGCCTTTGGCTTTGGCGGTTAGTAGGTCGTTGGTGATTTTGAGGAGGGCAGTTTCGGTGGAGTGTAGGGGACGGAAGCCGGACTAGTGGGTCAAGGAGGTTGCGGTCAGGTGGGCGCTTAGGCGATCGTAGACCAAGCGCTCAAGGAGCTTGGAAGTGAGTGGCAGCAGGGAAATTGGTCTGAGGTTGTTTAGGTCAGTGGGGTCCAGGGAGGGCTTTTTGAGTATGGGGGGTGATGTGTACTGGCGTCTTCCCCTTCCCCTCCCCCCCCTAAAACATGCAGAGGGAGAGATTGAAGATGTGGGTAAGGGAGCGGATGAGGGAAGAGGGGGGTGACCGGAGGATTTGAGAGGGGATAGGGTCCAGGGGGCAGGTAGTGAGGCGGGCTTCTGAGAAGACACTGGTGACTTCCTCAGTGGTGGTAGGGCTGAAGGAGTGCAGTGATGGGGGGGTTACGGTAGGCAGGGCCTTGGGTGTGGTGGGGGGCAGTGCCGTTGCGAGGTCAGAGGGGAGAGATGAGGGGGTGATGGAAGGGGGGAGGCTAGATGGGGAGGTAGATTGCAAGTTGACTATGTCCTTGCGGATTGCGTCAATCTTGTTGTGGAAATGAGTGGCAATCTCGTGGGCGGTAAGTGAGGTACTGAGTGGAGGAGGGAGGGGGGGGAGCAAGGAGTTGAAGGTGGAGAAGAGTCGGCGAGGGCAGGTGGAGAGGGTGTTGATCAGGTTAACTAAGTAGGCCTGCTTGGCGGCGTGGAGGGAGGAGGTGTAGGTGAGGAAGGCAGATTTGTAGAGGGAGAATGCATGAGGGGACCTGGTTTTGTGCCATAGTCTCTCCAGCGCACGACTGCGACGTTTGAGGCATTTAGTATGGTCGTTCTGCCATGGTTGGAGCGGTCGGGGTTTGATGGTGCGTGTGGTTAGGGGTGCCAGAGAGTCTAGGGTAGCTGATAGTGAGTCGTTGTATGCGGTGGTGGCTAGGTCAGGACATGACAGTGGAAGGATGCTGTCGTGTAGGTGGTCGGCAGCCGAGTGGAGGGGGGCCGGGTGCAGGCTGTGGAGGTTGCAGCTGGTGATGGTTTGGCGCACTGGGGGGGGGGTTAGGTGAAGGGGAGATAAAGAATGTGAGGAGGTGGTGGTTGGAGAGGGAAGGGGGTGTTAGTGAAGTGGTTAAGGGTACAGAGGTGGGAGAAGACTAGGTCCAGGGTGTTCCCATTGATGTGGGTGGAGGTTTGAGTGTATTGTGTGAGCGCGAAGGAGGAGGTTAGGTGGAGGAGTTGGGAGGTAGCTGGGGTGTTGTCGTTGATGGGGATGTTGAAGTCCCCGAGGATGATGGTCGGAAGCTCAGAGGAGAGGAAGAAGGGAAGCCAGGCGGCGAAGTCATCCAGGAAGCGGGCTATGGATCCGGGGGGGCCTGTAGATCACTGCGATCCTTAGGGGGGTGGGTGAGAAGAGCCGGATGCAGTGAGCCTCGAAGGAGGAGGTGGTTAGGGAGGGGGGGTTAGGGAGGACCTGGAAGGTGCTCAGCGGTGATAGGAGCAGGCCGACACCACCAACCTTGTGACTGCTCAGTCTTGGTGAATGGGACCAGATGAGACCTCCATGGGAGAGTGCCGCAGGGGAGGTAGTGTCAGTGGCCTGTACCCAGGTCTCGGTGATGGCTAGGAGGTTGAGGGAGCGGGAGATAAAGAGGTCATGGATGGCAGTTAGTTTGTTGCAAACCGAACGGGCGTTCAGAAGTGCAACCGAGAGAGGGGGGATGGATGCGGGGAGGAGGTGCACAGGTATGAGCTTGAGGGGGTTGCGGCGGCTGGCGGGAGCAGGGGGGTCCCTGGAGGGGGGGTTCCTGGAGGGGGAAGAGGTGGTGAGGGGCCAGGGTTCGGGGAGATGTTCCCAGCAGATAGGAGGAGGGTGGCATGGGAATGGGAGGTGCAGGAGCGTGTGGGTCTGGTAGTGGTGCCACGTGGGTCGACCGGGGAGTGGAGTACCAGGAGGAGGTGGTGAGTGCCGTAGTGGGGAGAGGGCAGAAGTGAAGGGGCAATGTAGAGCTGTTTTGGGGGGGTGGGCGGGTAGAAGGAGGTGATTTTTGGGATGGAGGAGAGGAAAACGAGAAGTGCAGGTGGCATGCTGGGGTGAGTGCAGTGCTGTTCGGGACAGGGGAGGTGAAGGGATACAGGTCAGGGCGAGGTGATGTGGAGAGTCTGTATCACCGTGGAGGAGTCCACTAGAGTCCTTCTGTAGGGGGAGAGTGGGAGTAAAGGGCAGCAGCTGGCTGGCTGCAATCTGTGGGTGCAGTATGCTGGCGTCCGAGGGGTCTTCAGTGGGTCCGGTGGATCGGCGAGTGGAGGGGTCGTAGGGTGCGATGTCTGGGGGTGTTGGTAGGCACGGCGTCTGGTGATGCTGGCGGCTCGGTGACTGGAGATTCGCTGGGTGGTCCGGGAGATTCGCTGGGCGACGTCTCGATTCGCTGGGTGGTCCGGGTGTTGGGTGTCCAGAGGTGGTAGCTGGGTGCCCAGTAGCTGGGTGCTGGGTGTCCAGGGGTGGTAGCTGGGTGCCCAGTAGCTGGGTACAGGGTGTCCAGGGGTGGGCCCAGAACCGATGTATGGGCTGGGCAGCGATCAGTGGGCCTGAGCTGGTTCCTGGTGCCGCAAGTCGGCCCGCGAATAAATCGAGGCCGCGGCTTCGCCGGTTGTAGTAGGCCGCGATTTCGGAGGGGGCCAAAACTGCTCGGGACCCCTCCCGGATGCTTCACTAGGGGCCGCAGGTGTGTCGGGGCCCTCGTAGTGTCCGTTGCCACCCGGATGGCAGCGGATTAGGCAGTGGGGCGACTGAGCTCTCTGATGGCATGTTGCTCCGTCGCCATCTTGAGTTGTCATTTGGTCACAGCTTGTCACATGGTACAGGGCTATTCACAATAGCCTTGTACCATGTGATCTCTGTGATCATTCAGATTTCACACGTAGTAAGCAATGTCACAAGTGACATCTTGCTTACTAATTCGCTGATTGGCCAATCAGTGAGCACATCGATCGGACGCGACCTGTATGAGGTCCCAATCATGTGATTGCGTGTTTCACTGTCCGGAGGACACAGTAGGCACCAGATCGCGGTGCTGCGCGCTCCCAGGGAGCACGCACAGCTAGAAATGGTGGGTGCCGTTTATGAACAGCAATCCCGCCCCTGGAGTGCAACCATCCAGCCGTTTATGAACAGCAGATGGACGGCGAGTGGTTAGTGTCTTGGTGGAATCTTTCACCTTGTTCCTCACTCAGTTCCCGCATTTTCAGGAAAGTAGTCGAGGTGGGACTGGAGTAAATGCACATTCAAACTCATCAGGCAACCTAAAGCTTGAACTGCTTACAGCATTCGTCCGATCTTTTTGTAGTGAGGATCTTTATTGCCTAAAAATTTCTGTACGACTTCTTTACATGCAATCCACCCTTCTCTGGTGAGGATCCTTCATGGTATTGACAAACTCTTCATCAACTAGAAGCCTTCTAATGTTTTGGTCCAACTAACACACCTTCCTTCAATTGTGCCTCCGACAGGCCTGGAAACTTGGTGACCAAGTATTTGTAAAATCACTTCCAAGGGATGGAGAATGCTTCATCAATCCCAATGTTATGTGGAGAGGTGGTAGAAGAACTTTATGGGAAGGTACCAAAGTTTCTCAAACTTTATGGGAAGGTACCAAAGTTTCTCAAACTTTATGGGAAGGTACCAAAGTTTCTCAAACTTTATGGGAAGGTACCAAAGTTTCTCAAACTTTATGGGAAGGTACCAAAGTTTCTCAAACTTTATGGGAAGGTACCAAAGTTTCTCAAACTTTATGGGAAGGTACCAAAGTTTCTCCCTTTTTTTGTGGAGTGGGAGTTGCTGCTGTATAAACATTCAAATCTATAAGTGTGCTAGACAAATATATAATGTCCATACATCAAATATGTTCAAATCCAAAAAAATCCATGTGACAAATATGACGAACTTTGAATAATCCACCACCAAATCAATCAAATGCACTCACCAGAGCGAAGTGCTGATCACATAGACCAGCCTTAGCGGTTTCTGCTCTGGGAGCGAAGACTCCACCAAACTCCAGACTTTCGATGTATTATATTGTAGTATAAGAATCCAGCTGATATACCCCCTTCTATATCTTATGGAGAGGCTGCAGAGTATTCCTCCTCATTTACTGCCTGAGTGGACAATCGCCACAGCTCCATAACTCGGGACCACATTCAAAAACGAAAAAGAATGATGGTGCAGCATGTCTTAACCAGCATTAATTAAATAAAATTCACTCACAAGTGGTGTCCAGCTGACACCGGCATTGCACGCATAGAGGAAAACACCACTCCGTCTGCTCAGCTAACATTCGGCAATAGCCGGGAACGTCCTGACATCAGCATCCGACAGACCACACCCTATGCGTTTCGTCACCAACAACATCTTCATGGGGCGGATTATTCACAAAGTTTGTCATATTTGTCACATGGATTTTTTAGGATTTGAACATATTTGATGCATGGACATTATTTGTCTAGCGCACTCTTATTTTTGATTTGAACTTTTTAGTCGCAGACCTGAGTTGTTCAGATAACCTTAGTACACACCAGGGACAGACTAACAACTCTCGGGGCCCCTGGGCAATAGGGGATCATGGGGCCCCTGTGTCCTCGCCCACACTCAAAAGCCTATGAAAGGTACCAGGGACGTCTCATGGGGCCCCCTACTGACCCCCGGGCCCTCAGACAGTGCCAGTGTTCCCCAATGGTCAGTCCGCCCCTGATACACTCCTAACCACACAAGGTTTAAAATCTTAAGTTTTAAATATAAAAGAAAATTGCAGTATTTTGGCAGTCTCACCACTCCCAGAATTTCCATTTTTGAGGTCTCCCAGTGGGATGCAGTTGGGAAAAGTGCTGCCGATTTAAATTCTGGTGCCTGACTGACCAGAAACAGTCTCTGGCAAAAGTCTTTCCTTCAAAATGGCCTTCAAAATAAAATGGCAGCTGAAAGTTTTCAGCAAAATGGCCGCAGGAAGCAGCGAGTTTAGTCAAATGAAATATAGTATGAAGTAGTTAAGAAGTTCAGTAGCATAGTCAAGTAGCTCAGAAACGGGCAGACTGACAACTCATGGGGCCTCCGGGCAATAGGGGATCATGGGGCCCCTGTGTACTTGCCCAAACTCAAAGCCTATGAAAGGTACCAGGGGCATCTCATGGGGCCCCCTACTGACCCCAGGCCCTTGGGCAGTTCCTGAGTTTCCAAATGGTCAGTCCGCCCCTGCTCAGAAGTAAAGTTTTTAGTTAAGTAGCAGTTCAGAAGTAGTTCCTAATTTGGGATGTGTGGCATTTTTATACCATAAAAGTCTTTCGAAGGACCTCCCAATGGGCTTGTTGATTGGATGGTTAAGAAGTTTGTAACTTAGAAGTTCCTTACCTGTCCATCGGGGACAGTCAGGTATCACAAATGAACTGGTGATCTTTAATGACTCCTCACCCTCAGGGGCGTACTGACAACTCATGGGGCCCCTGGGCAATAGGGGATCATGGGGCCCATGTCCTTGCCCAAACTCAAAAAAGCTTATGAAAAAGGTACCAGGAGCATCTCATGGGACCCCCTACTGACCCCAGACCCTCGGGCACTGCCTGAGTTTCCAAATGGTCAGACCGCCCCTGCTCACCCTTTTGATATAAACAGTATATCTTCTTGGATAATATATGGGTCCTATTCAGGTATAAATGACTTCCCCCATTATCTTGAATACGGACCATAGAAATGTATGAATATATTTGGCGTCTCCTCTTCCTGATATGAGCTGTATTGGGATTGCTGATTTGTGTCAAGAAATGGCAGATCAGATTTATACCATCTTCCTCCGTCTTGAGATGTTGTAACTTTTATTTGGAGATGTAATTTACCCAACTCACAAACCATCTTATGTTCTATAACTTCATGATCTTCAGTGGAGTGATGTGCAGTACCCAACTTTGATAATCAAAGGGTATATACCCCCACACCAAGATTTAACAAAGGGTATATACCCCCACACCAAGATTTAACAAAGGGTGTATATACCCCCACACCGATTATCAGTTCAGCTATAAATGAACCAAGTTTTTTCTTATGAGCTGATTGCAAAGTTCAAGGAGAGATGGCATCTAGTTACTAGCACCATTGTGTGATGAGTACACATCCAGTTGGAGATTACTGAAGTTTGACTCGCCTCAATTGCAGGTCTCAAGGAAACTCAATTATAGTATCTCCTGGATTTCCATAGACAATGGTGCTTGTTTAGATATCACATCTGCAAGGTCTTGGGAGAACTAGTCAATAAGGTTTTAGTCCCATTGTATGTCAAACGAGTCTCTTCCACTCATTGTTGCTCAGCACTGTACAGTAGCAAGGAGGTGAGAACATGAGACAAGACAGTAACAATACAATACACAAGGGGTTCAAGGGCCCTACACAAGGGGTTCAAGGGCCCTGCTCTTTCGAGCTTACAATCTTGGAGGGAGGGGAAGGTGATACAGGAGGGGATGGAGTGGTAGGAAGAGTGGAGGAGGTTAGTTAGGTGAGGTTGGAGTAGGCTTCCCTGAAGAGGGTTTTCTGGGTGCGCCTGAAGGTGAGGGTAGGTGAGTCTGATGGATTGGGGTAGGGAGTTCGAGGATGGGGTAAGTCCTAGAGAAGTCCTGCAATCGGGCGTTGGCGGAGACCAGGGAGCTAGAGAGTAGGAGGTCCTGAGGAGCGGAGGGCAAGCTCCTTGAGCACCTGGCCTACAATCGCCTAAGCGCCCACCTCACTGACAACCTCCTTGACCCCTTACAGTCTGGCTTCCGTCCCCTGCACTCCACCAAAACCGCCCTACTTAAAATCACCAACGACCTCCTAACCGCCAAAGGCAATGGCCACTATTCTATCCTCCTGCTCCTTGACCTCTCTGCGGCCTTTGACACTGTTGACCACCCCCTCCTCCTTGCCATACTGCACTCCCTTGGCATCAGGGACGCTGCTCTCCTGGTTCTCCTCCTCCTACCTTTCCCAACGCTCCTTCAGCGTCACCTACAACACTGCCACCTCCCCCTCTGTTGGGGTCCCCCAAGGCTCTGTCCTTGGGCCCCTTCTCTTCTCCATCTATACCTCCTCCCTTGGCAAACTTATTCACTCCCACGGCTTCAATTACCACCTCTACGCCGACGACACCCAAATTTACCTCCACCCCCCCCCCCACCTCACCCCCTCACTCTGCCCGCATCGCCCACCTCCTAAATGACATCAGACTGGATGTCGCTCCATTTCCTCAAATTTAACCTATCCATGCACACCTTGCTGCCCTCAAATGGACCGGGGAAATCCAAATATACTGAATGAGGAAATAACAAACAGAGGGCGCACATGCCTAGTGCATTACCATAAAAAATGTTTAAAAAAAAAAGTATGTGTTGTACTCACAAACGACAATATAGTCAAGGCACATCATAAAGAACAGCTGGGTCAACATCGCGCTGAGTAACAGTCCGCAATAGGGAGTATAGACATCCAAAAGGCTCTATCCTGTGATCCTGTTTCCTGTGATGTAGAGGTGTTTTGGGGGAGTAGGGGGGTAGAGGGAGGCAAGTTTGGGGATGGAGGAGAGAACAAAGAGTGCAGGTGGCATGCTAGGGTGGGCAGAATGCTGATTGGGTCGGAGAGGGAGGTTTCAGTCAGCCCATGAGGATGGGGGGGGAGTCTATGCCGTGTCGGAGTTCATCAGTGTCCAATCGGAGGGGAGAGGGAGTGGTGGGCAGCTGGGGCCGCAGCTGGTTGGTTGCAGTCTGTGGGTGCTGTAGGCTGGCATCCGTGTGTTGTGGCACGGCATTGGTGGGCACAGTGGTGCAGCGGCTGGACGAGCCGTGGGATGTGGTGATTGGAGGTGTTGGAGGCCCGGCGTCGGGAGGCGTTGAGTGCACAGCTTCGGGAGGTGATGAGGTTTGAGGACCCGTTGTTGGGAGTAGCTGAGGACCCGGCATCAGGAGGTGGTGCAGGCTGGTGTCCGGAATGGACTAGGCGTTGGTGGGCGCCTCTGTCAGGTGGAGCGGGGCTCAGGGCTGTGCGGGGCAGGGGCACGGTTGAGTGGAGCGCGGTGGGGAGGAGATGTGGCAGCAGTGGCTTGCCCAGTCGGGGCCAGAGGCAGCTTACCCTCTTTGTGCCAGCAGGGGTGGTTGCTGCTTCCTTCATTCTGCGGGACCCGGAGTGGGGCGACACGGCAACGATCCTCAGCCCCCTCCGTGGTCTGCTGCGGCTGGTAGGAGAGGCCGCGGCTTCAGGGGTCGTGGTAGGCCAGGAGTCGCCCCAGTTTCGCCAGAGGGCTGGTGGTCCCTGGTGGGTTGGTGGGCTTGCGATCCCAGGTGGGATAGTGGCCTAGGGTCCTTGGTGGTTTGCAGTCCCTTGTGGGTAGTGGGTGCCCCTGTTTGAGTCCCTGGTGGGCTTGTGATCCCCGGAGGGTTAGTGGCGGTCCCAGGTGGGATGGTGGGCTTGTGATCCCAGGTGGGATAGTAGCCTAGGGTCCTTGGCGGTTTGCAGTCCTTTGTTTGGTAGTGGGTGCCCCTGATTGTGGCCCTGGTGGCTTGTGGTGTGATGGCGGCTGGGCCCCCTGGTGGGTAGTGGGTGCCCCTGTTTGGGGATCGCAAGCCCACCATCCCACCAGCGACTCAGAGGGATAGTGGCGGTCCCCGGTGGGATAGTAGCCAGGGGTTCCTAGTGGCTTGCAGTCCCTGGTGGGTAGTGGGTGCCCCTGACTGTGGCCCTGGTGGTTTGCGGTGTGATGGCGGCTGGGCCCCCTGGTGGGTAGTGGGTGCCCCTGTTGGAGTACCTGGTGTCCTGGGACGTTGAGGTGGATTGGTGGGGATGGTGGCCACTTCCCCGAGGAGTGGAGGCGTCCTGCCGCGGCCGTGATTCCCGCTGCGATTCCGGCCACGGCCAACAGGAAACACCGCGGCTTTGGGTGCCACGGTAGGCCTTAGTCCCTCCGGCGGAGCTCCGATGGGCCGAAGCGGATTGTGTCCTGGGTGTTGGTGGGGACCTCGGCGGCAGGCTCAGGGGCCCGGATGGCAGGGGATGGGGTGCAGGGCGCCGGAGCTGGCAGTCATGCGGCTACCAATTAAACACACTTTTGGGTAATATCCTTTTCCTTAAATAGTCAGTCACTACATAGCCAGTACACTCCCAGCATGTTACCACGCACGCATTTTTTTACAGCTAAAAAAAACTCCTAGAAACCAGTTACTGTAATCAGTTCTGGGGTTTTTTCAGCCAAAAAAACTAATGCTGAAAAACACAGCAAACTAGTGGCATTTTTAGAGTGTTTTGAAAAGGCCAAAAACAGTAATGCAAAAAGCGCTAAAGTCACGTTTTTAACATGATTTGCCGCTGGTAACGTTGGCTGTGTAAACATGCCCAGTGTCCGCGGAGCCTAATGGTTTTGTCCAGAAAAACCTTCTGCACCATATTCTCATTTTTGAGTTTCACCTGTATGGGTCAAAGTTCATGTATTTCAGTAATGCCACTGAAAAGGTGAAACTAATGAGACTCCTTCCATGCAAAGCAAGATAGTTCAAGCCGTGATTTGTCATCGTGGATTTGGGGGTTTCATGAGCTGTAAACCATAATCGTCACAATCTCAGAAAATGAGAATATTCCATGCAATCAATAAAACACGGATTGTACATAGAACAATATCGCACCTCTGAAAAGTAGAATATTGTGAAATGGCTTAATTTGATTAGAATGGGACACTTTGAGTTGGGAATATTGTGAAAAGGTGGAATATTCCCCTTTTCTGAGATTATGGCTTACAGCTCATGAAAACCCCAAACATTCTCATGTTTCCAGTTTCACCTGTATGTTTAACCACTTGCCTACCAGGCACTTATACCCCCTTATTTACCAGGCCAATTTTCAGCTTTCAGCGCTGCCGCACTTTGACAATTGCACGGTCATGCAACATTGTACCCATATGAAATTTTGATCCTTTTTTTCTCACAAATAGAGCTTTCTTTCGGTGGTATTTAATCGCCACTGCGCGTTTTTTCTCACTTTATAGCGCAAAAAATAAAAGTTTCTTTCTATTATAAAATTTTTCTAATTTTTTGCAAACAGGTAATTTGTGGGCGGCACTGGTGGGCCTCACTCTGACAACTGCCGGTTCTCGGCAGTACTTTCCTCACGATCTGACAGCGTGAGGAAAGTGCAGCCGAGAACCGGCACTTGCATTTCCCTCTGATCAGCGTGTCATTGGACACAGCTGATCACGTGATGTGGTAAAAGGCCAATCACAGCGGCCTTTTACCACATGATCAGCGGTGTCCGTAGGACACAGCGATCACGGAGATCGCCGGGTGCGCTGGGCGGACGTCATATGACGTCCACCCAGAACTGGCCAGCCGCAGTGCAGCCGTCATTCGGCTATCTGCGGTCGGCAACAAGTTAAAAAAAAAAAAAAAGGGGGAATTCTGGCCATTCAGTAAACAATCACTCGGCTCTGGGAAGGGCAAACAAACCTCATGGAAAGAAGCTTTGGGAAGTTAAAGAACTGAGTTATGTGGATCATTTTTTGCCAGGTCTATATGCAAGATGTCCCCACAGTTGACCTTTATGGGGCCTGGAAGGCTGGTAAATATTGGTTGGCTCAGGTGCAGTAGGATAGAACCCCATTGTTCCTTCTGAGGTGTCCTTGTCTCAATTCTGTACTTGTGCATATAGTATCTGACAACAATCAGAGGAATCTCTCCTAGACTTTGTGGGGAGAGATCTATTCAACAAGGCGAGCTCCGTAAAACTACCTTTTTTTTTTTTTTTTGTTTTGCAAAAACAAAACTCTCACACTTGAAGGAGATTGTGTTCTGCTGGATCAGAGACCTGAAATTGACTCTATAATTGTATTCAACTTTAAGAGGCCCAAAAATCCAATTTAAGTTGGAGAAAGGAGAAAATATAATTTCCCTCCATAGAAATTCTGATCCTCATTAATGGAACATACTTGGATATTTTTTTTCTATATAAATCCCCTCCCAAAAAACACAACCTTGTAGCTATGAAGTATATCTGCTCTGGCCCCTAGACACACGAGCCTTTGGATGAAGCGATTTGCAGAAGTTCCACGAAACAATGTCCAAGAAACCAGTCAATGGAGAGGCAAATTGTCAACTTTTTCAGACAGAATATCAAACCTTGATGAACCGATTATAAATCTACCCGAACTTATTTCCATTGGGCCTGGAAAGTGAATGCAAGTTCTGTGAAATGCATAAACAGGAGCTTGTGCCAAGAGTATACTTTAGATCTACAAGATTGATGTTTTAATATTGACAATTCTACAAAAGCTATAAGCCATTTTTATGGTATGGTTTTTGTTTAAATCTACCTCACCAGTGTGTTAAAAAAAAATTTTTTTTTTTTTTTTTTTTAATTCCCAGCTGTACTTACCCATTTTTGGGGTTTTTTGGCTGGATTGCTTAGATTTCAGGGATACCTACCAGTGTTCATGAATGAGCTCTGCATGTTTGCCACATTTCAGCAGTTGACCCTGTGGTGGTGCGCTTGACCACTTCTTTTTTTTTTTTTTTTTTTTTTGGCTTTCAGAGTTTTGTCTTATCACATTGTTAATTGGCTTAACTAATTTAAAACCTTTTTAATAAAAAAAAAAAAACTGCAGAAAACTTACAACAGGCAATGAGAATTTTTAGGAATTTAAGGTGGCGCTTTAGACACCAGAATACAAGGTTGATGTTTGGCCAGTGTTGTGTGGTTTTTTTGTGTTTTTTGGGGGGTTTTTTTTTGGGCCAGGCGACTGAAGTTACATACAAACTTCCTATAACAGCCAATTTTTGTCCCCAAGGATGACATGACTTGTATTTAGTTTGAGGGGTAGGCCAAGCAATGATCTCTCTCAGGACACCATATAGTAGTTGACACCCAGAGTCCAAGTATGAACCTCGGAAATCATCTGACCATAGCCAAATCTGACAGTCAAACCCCATAAAATGTCAGTTTTGTCCAGGACTGGAAGTGGGAGTGCACGGTGCAGTGTTAAGTCCTAGCTCAGTAAAAACAATGTTACCAGGTAGAGGACTGCAAATGTTTCCAGCCCCTCCAGTAGGGCATTCAGGATCCTCCTGAAAGGTGGCTGTGAGGTGCTCTTCATCCAAAATGTCATTGCAAGATGTGGTGATCAAAGGCTGACTTTTTTTTTTTTTTTTTCCTCCAAGCCTCAGGTGCCAAAGACTGGTGTACCTCCTGATCAGGTTCATGGTTGTTGGATCCATGGGCAGCCCCTAGCTTATCCATGGGCAGCCCCTAGCTTATCCATGATCTCCCGGATGCAAGGGCAGCACAGTGGCTAAATGGTTAGCACTTCCGCCTGAGTCGTTGGTTCGAATCCCAGCCATGGCACCACCTGCCTTGAGTTTGAATGTTCTCCCTGTGCCTGCATGGGTTTCCTATTAAACTCCAAAGACATGCTGGTAGGTTAATTGGCTCCTGTCTAAATTGGCCCTAGTATATGTATGAATGTAAGTTATGGACCTTAGATTGTACGCCCCTCGAGGGTTAGTGACTGATGTGAATGTAAAATGTGTAAAGCGCTGCATAAAATTGAAATTAAATTAAAAAAAATTCAAAAATCCTGGACATGGGAAGGCATCAGCAGTAGTTTCGTGTTGTCCAGTCCACACCAAACTTGTTTGCCTGATCCCCTTCTTGGACCAGGACTAGTGGCACCTAGGCACTGTGGGTCTTCTGAATGATCCCAAGCATATCCTGTAAGAACAGTCTGCTTACTGCATCTATCAGAGGATGCATCCTGGTTTCCACCTTGTGGGAGACTAGGTAGTCCTCTCAGTTTTCCCTGTGAACTGGATCCTGTATCCTAGTATATGTAGCCCACAAACAGATGAATTTCTTCAGCCAGTTTTTTGTCCAGGACTGGTGGTGGGAGTGCAGGGTTTTTTTTTTTTTTCTCTCTGAGCTAGAACCACACACTGCAATGTTACCAGGTAGAGGATTGCAAATGTTTCCAGCCCCTCCAGTAGGACGTTCAGGATCCTCCTGAAAGGTGGCTGTTGGGTGTTCTTCATCCAAAATGTCATTGTAAGATGTGGGGATTAAAGGCTGACTTTTCCCAAGCCTCAGGTGCCAGAGACTGGTGTACATCCTGATGAGGTCCATGATTGTTGGATAAATGGGCAGGCACCAGCCTATCCAGGAACTCAATCTTGGGCATGGGAAGGCATTGGCAGTATTATGTAGTGCACCCTGAACCGGTTTGCCTGATCCTCCTCTTGGACCAGGACTAGGGGCACACCCAGGCACTGTGGGACTTATGAAAAACATTGAGGAAGTTCTTTGAGTCATTCATGTCTGAAGCCCATCCAATAAGATGCAGTAAGACTGTTTGGAAGGACTAGCTGGTCTTCCACAAGGTGGACACCAGGACTCTACCATGTCCAGTTCACAGGGCAAACGTATAGGAATACTGCCAGGACCATCTTAAAAGCAGCATGGGCCCCTGGGCAAAGTCATACTGAGGCCCTTACCAGCCTGCTCCAATGTACACACCAACTCCCAAGAATTAAAGTGCGTATATATGTGTGTTGATCTTGTTTTAAAATTGATATTTTTATTAAAAGTACTAATGTTTGATTTATAGCACATTTCCTTTGCATTAAAGGCCAAACCAGAGCTTAATCCTCTTTGGATCATTGATGGTTGAGAGGCTCTACCTATCTGGATAAACTTCTCTGGACTGGCTTTTACCAACTGGAGTGCCTCTTGCATCCCATATGATGGCTAAATCCGGTCTGTCCCATATTTTTGCACCATGTAATGGAGTTGCCATAGTACAATTAATCTCTAGGGCTGTGATGTGTGTAGGGACTGATGTGATGAGGGGACTCTGAAGGGTGAGCTCTGATATATAATGGGGAGATTCTGTGAACAGTAATCTCTGTAGTTTTCCCTCTGAAATTAGGGAAATCTGTTAGGATTGCATGGGAGGTCTCTGATGTGATGAGGGCAGGGGCGGACTGACCATTTGGAAACTCGGGCACTGCCCAAGGGCCCAGGGTCAGTAGGGGGCCCCATGAGATGCCCCTGGTACTTTTCCTTTTTTCATAGGCTTTTTTGAGTTTGGGCAAAGACACGGGGGGGCCCCATGATCCCCTATTGCCCAGGGGCCCCATGAGTTGTCAGTCCCTCCCGGATGAGGGTGATCCTGGTTTGATGGGACACTGAAGGCATGAGGGCACTCTGATACCCAAATTACCTTTTTATTGCAGAGAACCTGACTGATGTGGAGGGGAAGCTCTATTTCCTCCGAATGGTCTCATTTCTGCCTTTTTTCCAGGGTTAAAAAATTATGCCGTTATGTCCAGTATATTGGATATGCTGCTTTGTGAGCAAAAAAGTTGCAAATCTTTTTTAATTGTCCATTTCCCAGTAATGCAGTCAAAGCAAACATGGACAGCTTGGATAGTAGGATGTAGCCCCCCCAAGGAACGAACAAGTGCTGGAAATGCGGTCCCTGAGAGTACATCATTTTACGAATATGTAAGAAATGTATACAGATTCATCTCCAATATAAACCATTGATATGAAGAGTTAGAAAATTATACATTCACAGGTTAGTCAGTTTAATCTCCTGCAGGGCCCCTTCACTGGGAACCCAGTTCTGGCACCTAAAGCACTGTAGGTGTGTAACTGCAAGGGGTGCTGGAGGGTGTATTGATAGCTGCTTGGTATCGATTTTACTGCTTTTCTTCAATTCCGTACAAATTATGGATGTAGTCAAGACTTAGAATGTGAAAAGCTGGCTCAGGCCTGAAGGCTGAAGTTGGGCACCTAGGTGCCAACATATCCTGGTTTTGGGATTGGATGGTGAGGAGACACCCTTCTCTGCACACACGTCAGATTCAGGATTGGAAGGGACCAGGGGCCTTTGGAGGCCCCTGGTCTCTTCCAAAGGCCCCTGGTCTCTTCCAAAGGCCCCTGGTCTCTTCCAAAGGCCCCTGGTCTCTTCCAAAGGCCCCTGGTCTCTTCCAAAGGCCCCTGGTCTCTTCCAAAGGCCCCTGGTCTCTTCCAAAGGCCCCTGGTCTCTTCCAAAGGCCCCTGGTCTCTTCCAAAGGCCCCTGGTCTCTTCCAAAGGCCCCTGGTCTCTTCCAAAGGCCCCTGGTCTCTTCCAAAGGCCCCTGGTCTCTTCCAAAGGCCCCTGGTCTCTTCCAAAGGCCCCTGGTCTCTTCCAAAGGCCCCTGGTCTCTTCCAAAGGCCCCTGGTCTCTTCCAAAGGCCCCTGGTCTCTTCCAAAGGCCCCTGGTCCCTTCCAAAGGCCCCTGGTCCCTTCCAAAGGCCCCTGGTCCCTTCCAAAGGCCCCTGGTCCCTTCCAAAGGCCCCTGGTCCCTTCCAAAGGCCCCTGGTCCCTTCCAAAGTAGAAGGCTCCCCAATAGTTGGAGGTGGTAGATAGAGGTGCTGCTGAGTGTTGGGTTCTTATTTTTAGGCAGCTTTCAAATGCATTTGCTTAGCAATTTGATATTTCACCCACTCTCCAGAGTTTTCCCCATCAGGGGTTTTCTCTATGGATCCCCAGGCTCCCCATTGGGAGATGCACCTCTTCAAACCCTACGGTGTCCATCACTGCAGGTGGTGACATCCCCAGAGAGATGTCAAGGGTTAATCCCACCCACATCCATGCCTCCCAAATGAACAGCAGGAAAATGAGAATTATCCATCCTTCTGCTACTAAACAAACAGTTCATAGTCCTAGAGAAATTGTGGATTGTTACTGGCGTCTGTACGCTCGGTCTATTAATCCATTCAGATCACACACATTGCTGAATAAGATGGACACTATCAACTTTTTTTTTTTCATAGGCTTTTTTGAGTTTGGGTAAAGACACGGGCCCCATGGTCCCCTATTGCCCCATGAGCTGTCAGTCGCCCCTGCTTTGCTTGTATTTTTGAGTGGATAATAAAAAAAAAAGTTAGACTAAAAGATGGACACTGACATTGTTTATGCTTTGGGTACAAAGCAGTGCAATCATTTTAGCACCATTTCAAAACAAAATAAATTACAAAGTTATAAAGTTTGTTTTGCACCCTTTTTTTTAAAATGTGAAATATGTAAACTTCAAATTTGCGTATAAAAAAAATAAATACATAAAATAATTATAAATATTCATGGTGTTTTTTAAATGGGGGGGGGGGAGATTGGGTATCTTTATGATTAAAGGGAGGGGGGGGGGGGTATACAGGCAAATAGTTATACAGCGAGACCAGGTGCTTTAAAAGTGTTCCTGTTTAGCTGACATAAGATGGAGCAGAATGATACAAAACAGTGTTGCTTTATAAACCTTGTTCAGATGTGAAAGGAAGAGATACAAAAGCAACACTGTTGTCTCTATTTTCCCATCTGAACGGTGATTAACTGATATGTTCTGTTGGTGGTTTTTTTGGTTTTTTTGTTGTGATCAGCTGATCACGTGATGTGGTAAAAGGCCAATCACAGCGGCCTTTTACCACGTGATCAGCGGTGTCCAATGACACGCTGATCAGAGGGAAATGCAAGTGCCGGTTCTCGGCTGCACTTTCCTCACGCTGTCAGATCGTGAGGAAAGTACTGCCGAGAACCGGCAGTTGTCAGAGCGGGGATCTGCACCGATCATCAGGGCACTGAGGATCGGTGCCCAGCAGTGCCACCTGCAAGCTCCGCCCAGCAGTGTGCCCACCTGTGCCGCCCATCAGTGCCCATCAGTGCCGCCTCATCAACGCACATCAGTGAAGGAGAAAAAATACCTGTTTAAATAAAACAAGTGCAAAAAATTTGAAAAAAAAAGTTTTTCTATTATAAAATTTTTCATAGCGCAAAAAGTAAAGCGCCCAGTGACTATTAAATACCACCAAAAGAAAGCTCTATTTGTGAGAAAAAAATGATCAAAATTTCATATGGGTACAATGATTGACAATTGTGCGGTCATGCAACAAAGTGCAGCAGCGCTGAAAGCTGAAAATTGGCCTGGTAAATAAGGGGGTATAAGTGCCTGGTAGGCAAGTGGTTAATCAAGAATGCCCAAAGACTTGGATCCAAGACAGGTTTTTTTTTTTTTGGGTGTAGCATGTCTAAACTGCCTGTGGACTTTTTTTTTTTTTGGGGGGGGGGGGCTTACTACCCTTTAACCAGTTCAAGTCATAATGTTGCTAGTATGTATCATGACAGATGAAAACACAGCCCTCTGCTGTAGGCATTTCCATCTTCACCCGGCTGCCAGATTCAGCCGTACAAATGGCCGAGCCGTGACGACGTGCACACAGGAGTTGCAGCCATGGCATGGAGCTCTGAGGGGATGGCACGGTCAGGGGTGGACTGATCATTTGGAAACTCGGGCACTGCCGGAGGGCCCAGGGTCAGTGGGCCCCATGAGATGCCCAAACTCAAAAGCCTATGAAAAAGGTATCGGGGGCAAGGACACGGGCCCCATGACCCCCTATTGCCTGGGGGCCCCATGAGTTGTCAGTCCGCCCCTGGGCATGGTCCATTCAGAGCCCAGTGAGCATGTGCCGGTGACATCACTGGCAGTTTAGGAGGCAATTATTGCAGCAGCAAGTTTAGGATTTATTTACTGTACTTTACTGTATTAGTCTTACCCATAGGTAAAATGGTGAATTGATCACTTTTCAGGCAGATCTGCCAGACCAGGGTTTAATATTGGCCCAAAGATTCTACTTCAAACTGGTCTGCTAGGCCATTTATGCCGCCACCTGCAATTTATCAGCACAGGGTGCAGCGGCGGACTGACCATTCGGGCACTGCCTGGGGGCCCAGGGTCAGTAGGGGGCCCCATAAAATCCCCCTGGTACTTTTTTTTTTCTTTTTTTATAGGCTTTTGAGTGTGGGCAAGGACACCGGGGCCCAATGATCCCCTATTGCCCGGGGGCCTCATGAGTTGTCAGTCCGCCCCTGGTTGGGCTTGGTGGGCACTACTGCCTAAAACACAACTGGGGTGTCATTCATGCCACAGCTGTATCATGTGTACATCCTCCCCAGCCACTGCCTTGTAAGTAAAGGGGGAGCAGCTGAGGGGTGGTAAAAATGTAGCTCAACAATGAGGTTTTATGCCCCTTTAACTGTTAGCGTAAATTTGTTCTTAATGGATTTGAAGATCAAGACAGACGTCATGAAAATCCTGGGAGTTTGGTGCCAAGGGTGCAGCCCTGAAGTCTTGGGAGGAGGGACTGTCGAAGATGAGGTAAAAGTTTGGACTTTGGAGCCTCAGACCTTACCATCGAAGGAAAGACACTGGTACTCCGCAGCGAGATTCTCCCTGTGTTGCAGTACCTCGCCCAGGCCTGGCCCCCACGGGTCAACACCTGTAAGGCCATCACTAGGGCGGTGTTTCACTTCATCTGGGGCTCCAAGATGGACAGAGTGAAGCGGACAGTCATGTTCAAGGAACCCCTCAAGGGTGGTAAGGGCGTGCCCGACATCACCACCCAACTGAGGGTGTTATTTTCCTGCAACTGCATCCGCAGAACTTTGCCCAAAAGGATTATGGACTCTGGCGGGAACTCGATATCACGCTTCTTCCTGTTGCCTCTCTGGAGGTTCCTCGGATGGGACAATTGGGACAGTTCCATCCCCTACAACTGGGACACTCCTTGGTACTACCTGGATACCTTCAAGTTTATCAAGGAGCAGGGGCTACAGGGAGTCAAGCCTGACTTGTGGAAACCAAAATGTCACTTGCTCTGATGAGCTTGTAAATGATCTTTGGAGTCGGTGAGGATGTTTGCAGAAACATTCCTCCAGACCACCTTGCAGGTGTCTGAAGGCAGGCCTAGAACCAACAGGCACAAGGACCTGGCATGGATGGCAATCCAAGGGGGGTTGCCTCTCAGGACATTTATGCATGTCAGGAACCTGAGCAGATACAGGCACTGCCCTTTCTGCATCATCCACGAGGAAACGTCTCAGCGCGTTTTCTGGGAGTACCCTTTCAGCGCGTTTTCTGGGAGTACCCTTTTGCTCAGGACCTGTTGAGGGCCCTGGAACCTGAACTCAAGGACTTTGTGCCACAGACAGCCATCACACACTTTGGGGTGTTGAACGGACTTTTCTGTGGAACTTTTTCTCTGGAGGACATTGACAGCGCCTGGTGGGTGCTGTGTTGTTTTAAGGACGCTTTATGGTGCGCCAGGAAGCGCCTCATCCACCAGCGGGAGAGGATGTCCATTGAAGACTGCCGCAGACTGATCCTCAGTCTGCTCAGGGACTATACCTTGATGGACTTTAAGGAGGAAGAGGACATCTGAAGATCTCCCCTTCCCCCTACTCCCCCTTGCGTGTCTTTTGTCCCTTCAATAAAGCTTCGGGCCTGTAACCCCTTTTTCCCCTCCCCCCCCACACCCGATGCTTATTGTATTTTGTAAGAATCGTATCTTGCATGACTTTTTAACGGTAGGAAATGTTCTTTGTCTTGGGATGCTATGGTCACGGAGTAAGCGGTGTTATGTATGACGTGTTGGTCTGGGGATTCGTCCGCCACGCACATCACGTCAGGCATCATACCGCTGAGTGAATGTATTTATTGAATGTATTTATCGTATGCCTGGAACTATATTGCAATGTGGTGTGCTGCGTCGCAGTATAGGGTGAGATGTACCCCGATAACGAGTATCATGGTTTTTTTTTTTTTTACTTCTGTAATAAAGTATCTTGGCCAAAAGGCCGAGAAGCCAGAGGTGTACACATTTTGATTGAAAAAGATAAAGTGTAGTATCGACCTTGCCTTTAGGGGTGTCCCTGCTTCCAGCTAGGACGTTGAGAAACACTTGGTACCCCACACAGACCAAATGGCTGGGATAGATACCTCTACTCGGCCTGGTAGGATCATCGATTAAATTCGACTTCGCCTGCCGCTATTGGGTTTGAGGCTTAGCCCCCACACAGAACGAGTTTGATCCCCCCCCCCCCCTCCCCACTCTGCGTTACTACCTCCGGGCAGTAGCCTTTTCAAAGGCTAAGCAAGAGTGAAGACGCCGAGGAAGAAGGAATCCGCTCAAGACCTTTTTGGAAGCCCTCCTGAGCAAAACTCCTCGGCGACAAGATGGGGAAGAAACAAACCGCCAAGAAGCCGCTGACCACCGCCACTGCCAAGACCCTGGGAGAAGCCTCCTCCACCTCAGAACGCACCGGCCCTGCAGAAGGACTCCCCTCCCTGGAGCCCTGGATGAAGCACACAGTCGTGCTGCGACTGAAGGAAGTGGAAGGCAGAGTCCCGGACATGTTCCAGGATCATCTTGCCGAAGACTTCCGGGCTCAAGGATTCAGCAAGGCAGAGACCCTGTCGGTGCAGTCCTTTGTGAAAGGTATCTTCTATGTAACCTTTATATCTCTACAGGTCTGTAGAAGATATTGTGAACAAGTGAAGACCTCTGGGCCAGATTCCCCTTTCCGCAGCTTTGCTGCGAACTCTCCCATTCAAAGGGATTTAAGGCGGATTACGGTTTCCATGAGGAACCCTCACGTCCCCGGAAGGGACATCGCCACCTACAGAGGTTCTGCGTCGTGTTGAAGGACCCAGTCCGGATGCTGGATGCTAATGGCTTCTGGACGGGTAAGTGGGCTGTGTTTTTGCAGGTTGATGAGATCGACCCTCTGGAGACCTCCAACACCTGCAACAGTGCTTCTGCCTGGGAGCCTCTGCAGGAATCCTGCACTACCCAGATCAACCCTAGACCTGCCGCAGGTGCGGACAGCAGGGGCACAAGGGTAAGGATTGCTACGAGCTTTCTTGCAGCTTCTGCCGGGTTGCGGGCCATGAGACCAAGAGTTGTCTGAGGTCCAAAACCTGCAACCTTTTGTGGACGGTCAGAGCACGTCTACAAGGACTGCCCCAGAGAAGCAGAACGTATGCGGGAGCTCTGAGCAAGGGCACCGCTGGATCACCGCCACCGAAACCCCAGAAGGACCAGGGTAAGAGGAACCCCCTCCCTACACCCCAGCCCTCCCTACCCCTCCGGTGTCGGAGGTTGCCCCCCCGCCCCTGCCCCCCCCAGACCCTGGCCCTCCTGCCCTGCCCCTCCCTGGCCCGGTTCCACCCCCCTGACCTGTCCTCACAGGAGGATTTCCCGGCCCTCGTCCCTCCCGCCCCCGCCAGCAGCTCTGCGGCGGGGAAGCGGAAGAAGGAGCAGGCCAGCCCGACGGCGGAGGATCCCCCCTCCTCCACCAAACTGCCTGCTGTCCTCCAGGATGCCGCAGGTCCTGACCCCGTGGGAGAGGACCTCGACACACTGGAGGAGTTGGAAGAAGAGATGGATCTGACCCGGTCGGAGCCAGACCTCCACCGACTTCAATGAGGTCCTCAATCAGGACTGAGCCAGGGCACCGGTCAGGCTGCAGAGGACCCCCCCCCCCTCCAGGGGAGGTAAGTACAGCCCCTGCCAACTAACCCCTTCATCTCCTTCCCATGATGGCTGAGATATCTATCTTTTCCATTAATGTGAGGAGCATCAAGGATGCGTCTAGGAGGCTGCTGTGAGGAAAGAAAGGTCAGCACAGTCTGAGTGATGTCTACATGCTTCAGGAGTGTGCCCTACCCCCTCTGAGGCGGTACACTCATTTGTCCTCCCAGTGGACCCACGGTCCCTCCTACTGGTCTGGGGGTGGCGATTGCAAGTCTGCAGGGGTAGCGGTTCTTGTCAGGGGGGGTCGTTTCACTGTTGACTCCGTCCATGAGCTTGTCTGTGGCCGCCTCTTGGTCATAGACGGCTCATGGGCGGGAGAACCAGTTAGGCTCATCAACGTGTATGCCTCCCCGGAGAAGAACGCGCAGCTGGAGCTTTTCCAGACCCTGTGGGCGCAACTCGTCACAACGAGAACAGTAGTGATTGGCTGTGATTTTAACTGTCCGATAGGAGGACTGGCGCAGATCCAGCATGTACGCTAAACTCAATGCCACCTCGAAGCTGCTCCGGGAGGTGATTGCGGAGGCCTCCCTGCAGGACGCCATTGGACGCGGCTCCGTGAACTACTCATGGAGCTGCCCCAATGGATCTGTGCGTTCCAGGATCGACTTTGTGCTCACCTCTAGGGCAGTCAGGCACCGTGGGTTCTCCATGGCCCCCTGCTTTTTCGCTGACCACAGGGCCATTCACTTTTGGGGTGACCTGGGAGAGGGCTTTGCCCCCGGCCCGGGCTCCTGGAAGCTGAATTGCACCCTGCTGGACAATGAGGAACTGCTGGAGGAGCTCAGGGAAACCTACAGTGCCTGGCAGGAGGAGAAGTCTTTTTCCCAAGGTAAGCGACTGGTGGGAGTTTGTGAAAGTCAAGCTGCGCAGCTTCTTTCAGGCCAGGGGACGCCAGCAAGTGTGCCAGGAGGGGGGAACTCAGACTGCAGCGTCAGCTGCAGTCCCTGCAGGACCTTCATCACTGTGGCTGGGATGTTGGGCAGGACCTGGAGGACACCAGGAAGAGCTTGAAAAAGCACTTTGAGGAAGAATCCAGGCACATTGTCTTCCGTGCCGAGGTGGAGCATATAGAGAGAGGTGAGAAGTGTAACGCTTTCTTTTTCAGGAAACTCCGCTCAGGACACACACCCCTGTCGGAGCTGCGTGACAAGACCGGAACACTCCAGAAGGGGAAGGAGGCTGTGATGGAAGTGGTCAGCGACTACTACACCGACCTCTACTCCCCCCAAAGAAATGAATACATCAACAGCTGACAGATTCTTGTCAGGTATCACTAACCCCATTGATCCTGCAGGTTTGTCGGCCACCAACGCCCCCTTGACGTTAGAGGAGCTGCACTCTGCCGCTAAATCCTTTAGGTGGGGCAGGACCCCGGGCTGAGACTGTCTCCCAGCAGAGCTCTGTGTAGCGCTGTGGGACCTCGTGGGCCCGGACCTGCTCGAGCTGTACGAGGAGATGGTGGTGGAGGGCAAGATGCCTCCTTCGTTGAGGGAGGGAATGATCACGATCTTGTACAAGCGTAAGGGGGAGAGATGTGATTTGGAAAAACTGGCGTCCCATCTCTCTCCTGAACGTGGACTACAAGATCCTCGCCAAAGTTCTGGCTAACAGGCTGAAGGCCGTCATCGGACAGATCATCCACCCGGATCACACTTGCGGCATTTCTGGCCGCAGGATTGCGGACAGCCCAGCACTAGTCTGGGACACGGTCTAATACATCAAGGACCGCCGTGTGCATGTGGCCCTGGTCAGTCTTGATCAGGAAAAGGCCTTTGACCGTGTCTCCCATGGGTTTATGTGCAGAGCCCTGCGCAGGTTTGGTCTCGGGGAAATGTTTTGTTCATATGTTCACCTGCACCGTACTACAAATGTCATTGTACATGAGGTCAATGGCTGGAAAACTGACCCCTTCCCGGTCCTCTCCGGGGTCAGACAAGGCTGCCCTCTCTCACCTCTGCTTTTTGTTTGCTGTATAGAGCTCTTCGCAGAATGCATCAGGCGGAATCCAGAGATCGGGGGAATCACCGTGCCGGAACCAGACAGAAGGGAAGTGAAGTGCTCGCTCTACATGGACGACGTGATGGTGTTCTGTGCCAACCAGTGCTCCATCGACCTGCTCGTCCAGACCTGCGAGGACTTTGGCCAAGCTTCGGGGGCAACAGTCAACTGCGGGAAGTCGGAGGTCATGCTCTTCGGAAAGTGGTTCCTGCCTTCTTCTGCATCCATGCCCTTCGGCATCAAGACAGACTTCATGAAAATCCTGGGAGTTTGGTGCTGAGGGCGCAGCCCTGAAGTCTTGGGAGGAGAGACTGTCGAAGATGAGGCAAAAGTTTGGACTTTGGAGCCTCAGACGTTGCCATCGAAGGGAAGGCACTGGTACTTCTGTGTTGCAGTACCTCGCCCAGGCCTGGCCCCCACGGGTCAACACCTGTAAGGCCATCACCAGGGCGGTGTTTCACTTCATCTGGGGCTCCAAGATGGACAGAGTGAAGCGGGCAGTTATGTTCAAGGAGCCCCTCAAGGGCGGTAAGGGCGTGCCCGACATCGCCACCCAACTGAGGGTGTTCTTTGCCTGCAACTGCATCCGCAGAACTTTGCCCAAAAGGATTATGGACTCTGGCGGGAACGTAATGTCACGCTTCTTCCTGTTGCCTCTCTGGAGGTCCCTCAGATGGGACAATTGGGACAGTTCCATCCCCTACAACTGGGACACTCCTTGGTACTACCTGGATACCTTCAAGTTTATCAAGGAGCAGGGGCTACAGGGAGTCGAGCCTGACTTGTGGAAGCCAAAGATCCCTACTCCCCCTTGTGTGTCTTTGTCCCTTCAATAAAGCTTCGGGCCTATGACCCCTTTTTTTTTTTTTTCTTTTTTTTTTTTTTCCCCCTTCTCCCCTCCCCCCCACACACCCGATGCTTATTGTAAATTGTACCAACCGTTATCTTGCATGATTTGTAATGGTAGGAAATGTCTAAGCATACTATGGTCTCGGGGTAAGCGGCGTTATGTATGACGTGTTGGTCTGGGGATTCGTCCGCCACGCACATCACGTCAGGCATCATACCGCTGAGTGAATGTATTTATCCTATGCCTGGAACTATATTGCAATGTGGTGCGCTGCGTCGCAGTATAGGGTGAGATGTACCCCGATTACAAATTCCGTGTTTTTTTTTTTTATACTTCTGTAATAAAGTATATTTTTCAATCAAAAAAAATGTGTACACCTCTGTCCACTGCATCTAAAGGGGGTGGTAAACTATGGGGTCTTACCACCCTGAAAACAGCAACTGTAAAGCAACCCTTCCTGTTCTGATCCCCCTTTTAAGGCTGCTGTCACACTGATGCACTGCGCCACATTGCAGGAAAACGCAGAACGTCTGCGACTTTCCTGGGACAGCTGCACTTTGCCTTAGACGTCAATTTATATCTTGCAGGTGTGGCACCAAAACTCCACAGGGTCTAATAGAAGTCTGTGGCTAAGTGCAGGAAAGCTGCGGTGGGGGTAGACCGCAGCAGATCAGTGTGAAAGCAGCCTCATACCATTATGCCCAGTGTATTGCATCACACTGCCCTGAAGGTCTCTTCTTTCCTGCTGTTATCCCAGCTAGCGGTCTCCAGCGTGGTACTAAGAGGTGGAGTTCAGGTGCTATCCCTCCACATGTGACAGGAGCTGGTACTACAGAAGAGGCGTTGGCCTATGCGGCTACAGCTACAACTTTATAAGCAGTCACTCCGCACTGGAATGGTGGGTTAGCAAGCCAAGACCTCCATCTACCAGTCACCTGGCCCTACCTGTCACCTTGCTGCCATCGACTGGTTAACCAGCCACCATCTACCAGTCACCTGGCCGCTATCGACCAGTCTCTCGGCCTCCATCTACCTGTCACCCGGCCGCCATCTACCAGTCACCTGGCCCTAGCTGTCACCCGCCCACCATCTACCGCCTGCCATCGATCGGTCAACTGGCCGCCATCTACCAGTCTCCCAGCCTCCTGGCCCTACCTGTCACCCGGACACCATCTACCAGTCACCTGGTCCTAGCTGTCAGCTTGCCGCCATCTACCGGCCGCCATTGACCAGTCACCTGGCCCTACCTGTCACCCAGCCGCCATCTACCAGTCACCTGGTCCTACTTGTCACCTGGCTGCCATCTACCAATCACCTGGCCCTACCTGTCACCCGGCCGCCATCTACCAGTCACCTGGTCCTACTTGTCACCTGGCTGCCATCTACCAATCACCTGGCCCTACCTGTCACCCGGCCGCCATCTACCAGTCACCTGGCCCTACCTGTCACCCGGCCGCCATCTACCAGTCACCTGGCCCTAGCTGTCACCCGTCCACCATCGACCTGTCACCTGGCCCTACCTGTCACCTTGCTGCCATCGACTGGTTAACCAGCCACCATCTACCAGTCACCTGGCCCTACCTGTCACTCAGCTGCCATCTACCACTCACCTGGTCCTATCTGTCACCTGGCTGCCATCGACCAGTCTCTCGGCCTCCATCTACCTGTCACCCGGCCGCCATCTACCAGTCACCTGGCCCTAGCTGTCACCCGCCCACCATCTACCGGCTGCCATCGACCGGTCAACTGGCTGCCATCTACCAGCCTCCTGGCCCTGCCTGTCACCCGGACGCCATCTACCAGTCACCTGGCCCTAGCTGTCAGCTTGCCGCCATCTACCAGTCACCTGGTCCTACTTGTCACCTGGCTGCCATCTACCTGTTACCCGGCCGCCATCTACCAGTCACCTGGCCCTAGCTGTCACCTTGCTGCCATCAACCGGCCACCATCTACCAGTCACCTGGCCCTAGCTGTCACCTTGCTGCCATCAACCGGCCACCATCTACCAGTCACCTGGCCCTACCTGTCACCCGGCCACCATCTACCAGTCACCTGGCCCTAGCTGTCACCTTGCCGCCATCTACCGGCTGCCATCGACCGGTCAACCGGCCTCCATCTACCAGTCACCTGGCCCTACCTGTCGACCGGCCGTCATCGATGGGCTGCAGATCCCCACTTTACAACTTAGAAAAACATAGTGTGTATGTGAGGGGGAGGGGCTGAGTGTAAAAACTTCTCTTTAGCAAACGTTGCGGCAACTTCAAAGTCTTTAATTTCTTAAAAACAAAACAAAAAATCTCTTTTTTTGTTCATTTTTGTTGAACGTAATTCAATCGTGGTTCCTTTAAAAGTCTTGGCATCGGGTGCCATGCTGGAAATTGCTATGCATCAACAGAATTTAACGAGATGGCGGAAAATTCCTCATCCTGCGTCGGTGCGATAAGCCACAAATGCCGCTCAGCTCTTTAATAGATTGCCAAAATAAAGCATTTTGTATGCAAATTATTCATAAAGTGGCGTCGCAAATATCACGCCAAAAAAAAAAAAAACGCCCACCGGTCCTCTGCAATTAGCAGTTAATTCTGAGTATCTGGAAGTAACAGAATCGTGTGTTTTCACACCAAAAGGAGCGCCGCGTCCAAGATGGAATAAGTCGAATAATTAATTCTCCGCTTTATGTTCTAAAATTCCACTTTGTGAAGTTTGGATTGTTTTTTACTTTCTGAACGTTAAGTGATTTTTACTTCTGACAATTATTTGGGAGAAGAAAACGGCGACATTTCCCTTTATATGCTCCAGAAGTGAAATCGAGGAACGCAAATGAAATCTGAGGGGTCCAAATATAACTTACATGTCATCACTGGCTGACCACAGCCGAGGAGCTGACACTCTAATGTCCCCCCCCCCCCCCCAGTCCCATCAGTATCTGTACCAGAGGAGCTTACACTCTATTGTCCCCTCCCCCACAGTCACACACTATTATTATTAGAGTGTAAGCTCCTCTGGTAAAGAGACTGTAACCACTGGAGGGTCATTGTCGTGCTGAAAGTCCAAGTGTGTCCCATGGGCACAAGAATGCAAATTGCCTGCCAGTATTTTCTGATAACATGCATTCACTGTATCCGCTCTCCCCGGGCCCCGCATTCACTGTATCCGCTCTCCCCGGGCCCCGCATTCACTATATCCGCTCTCCCCGGACCCCGCATTCACTATATCCGCTCTCCCCGGACCCCGCATTCACTATATCCGCTCTCCCCGGACCCCGCATTCACTATATCCGCTCTCCCCGGACCCCGCATTCACTATATCCGCTCTCCCCGGACCCCGCATGCACTATATCCGCTCTCCCCGGACCCCGCATTCACTACAATATATCCGCTCTCCCCGGACCCCGCATTCACTATATCCGCTCTCCCCTGACCCCGCATTCACTATATCTGCTCTCCCAGGACCCCGCATTCACTGTATCTGCTCTCCCCGGACCCCTCATTCCCTATATCTGCTCTCCACGGACCCCGCATTCACTATATCCGCTCTCCCCGGACCCCGCATTCACTATATCCGCTCTCCCCGGACCCCGCATTCACTATATCCCCTCTCCCCGGACCCCGCATTCACTATATCCGCTCTCCCCGGACCCCGCATTCACTGTATCCGCTCTCCCCGGACCCCCCATTCACTATATCCGCTCTCCCCGGACCCCTCATTCCCTATATCTGCTCTCCACGGACCCCGCATTCACTATATCCGCTCTCCCCGGACCCCGCATTCACTATATCCGCTCTCCCCGGACCCCGCATTCACTGTATCCGCTCTCCCCGGACCCCCCATTCACTATATCCGCTCTCCCCGGACCCCGCATTCACTATATCCGCTCTCCCAAGACCATACTCCCTCTTATGTATTATACATGGAGATCATATCCCCCCTTATGTATTATACAGTTGTGTCCAAAATTATTCAACCCCCAATGCTGTAAAGGGGTTTAGGGACTATAGTGTACATTTGGAATTGTATTCAGAATCAAATCCTACAAGGACGTTGTAACTACCCAAATGCAACTAAAATGACATCAATTGTTTATGTAATACAGTAGTAAATGGTTCTTATGTGGTTTCTTCATTGCCACAATTATTCAACCCCTTAAAGACTACCACTCTGAAGAACAGAGGTTCATACAGGTGCTTTCCATCAGGTATTGAAAACACCTGTGGATGTCACCGAGCAGCAATCAAGCATAATAAGCACCAATTAGGCAGCTTTAAAATGACTGTGATACTCAGCTCCTTCTAGACATTTACTGGTGTGGTTACAAACATGGTGAAGGCAAGAGAATGGTCCAGGAAGACAAGAGAAGAGGTGATTTCTCTTCACAGGAAGGGCAATGGCTATAAGAAGATTGCAAAGATGTTAAACATACCAAGAGACACCTTAGGAAGCATCATTCGCAAATTCAAGGCAAAGGGCACTGTTGAAACGCTACCTGGTCGTGGCAGAAAGAAGATGCTGACTTCAACTGCTGTGCGCTACCTGAAGCGTAGAGTGGAGAGAAGTCCCCGTGTGACTGCTGAGGAACTGAGAAAAGATTTGTCAGATGTGGGTACAGAAGTTTCAGCCCAGACAATAAGACGCACACTGCGTAATGAAGGCCTCCGTGCCAGAACTCCCAGGCGTACCCCCTTGCTGTCTCCAAAGAATAAGAAGAGTCGACTGCAGTATGCCAAAAGCCATGTGGACAAACCACAAAAGTTGTGGGATAGTGTTCTGTGGACTGATGAAACAAAATTAGAACTGTTTGGGCCCATGGATCAACGCTATGTTTGGAGGAGGAAGAACAAGGCCTATGATGAAAAGAACACCTTGCCTACTGTGAAGCATGGTGGAGGGTCAATCATGCTTTGGGGCTGTTTTGCTTCTGCAGGTACAGGGAAGCTTCAGCGTGTGCAAGGTACCATGAATTCTCTTCAGTACCAGGAGATATTGGATGGAAACGTGATGCAGTCCGTCACACACCTGAGGCTTGGGAGACGTTGGACCTTTCAACAGGACAATGATCCCAAGCATACCTCCAAGTCCACTAGAGCATGGTTGCAGAGGAAAGGCTGGAACATTTTGGAGTGGCCATCGCAGTCACCAGACTTAAATCCGATTGAGAACCTCTGGTGGGACTTAAAGAAAGCAGTTGCAGTGCGCAAGCCTAAGAATGTGACTGAACTGGAGGCCTTTGCCCATGAAGAATGGGCGAAGATACCCGTAGATCGCTGCAAGACACTTGTGTCAAGCTATGCTTCACGTTTAAAAGCTGTTATAACTGTAAAAGGATGCTGTACTAAGTACTAAGATTGAATGTCACTTGGGGGTTGAATAAAACTGATAATGCTGTGAGCACAGAAAAGACATTTGTGGTTATTTCATTATAACTGTTATGTTATATTTGTCTGACCTACAAGTGCCTCTTTAATGTAAATGTAAGCAAGATGACTGAATGATCAAAAGCAATGTCAAACTGGCCAAAACACTCAATTTCAGTGGGGGTTGAATAATTTTGGACACAACTGTACATGGAGATCATATCCCCCTTATGTATTATACATGGAGATCATATCCCCCCCCTTATGTATTATACATGGAGATCATATCCCCCCTTATGTATTATACATGGAGATCATATCCCCCCTTATGTATTATATATGGAGATCATATCCCCCCTTATGTATTATACATGGAGATCATATCCCCCCTTATGTATTATACATGGAGATCATATCCCCCTTATGTATTATACATGGAGATCATATCCCCCCCTTATGTATTATACATGGAGATCATATCCCCCTTATGTATTATACATGGAGATCATATCCCCCTTATGTATTATACATGGAGATCATATCCCCCCCTTATGTATTATACATGGAGACCATATCCCCCCTTATGTATTATACATGGAGATCATATCCCCCTTATGTATTATACATGGAGATCATATCCCCCCTTATGTATTATACATGGAGATCATATCCCCCTTATGTATTATACATGGAGATCATATCCCCCCCTTATGTATTATACATGGAGATCATATCCCCCCTTATGTATTATACATGGTGATCATATCCCCCCTTATGTATTATACATGGAGATCATACCCCCCCTTATGTATTATACATGGAGATCATATCCCCCCCTTATGTATTATACATGGAGATCATATCCCCCCCCCCTTATGTATTATACATGGAGATCATATCCCCATTATGTATTATACATGGAGATCATATCCCCCCCTTTTGTATTATACATGGAGATCATATCCCCCCTTATGTATTATACATGGAGATCATATCCCCCCTTATGTATTATACATGGAGATCATATCCCCCCCTTATGTATTATACATGGAGATCATATCCCCCCTTATGTATTATACATGGAGATCATATCCCCCTTAATCTCCTCTTCTCAGTAGAGAATACATTCAGTTCCTCTAATCTTTCCTCATAGCTGATCTCCTCCATGCTTCGTATCAGTTTGGTTGCCCTCCTCTGTACTTCCTCCAGTTCCCCAATGTTCTGTTTGTGAATTGGAGCCCAAAACTGAACTGCATATTCCAGATGAGGTCTTACTAATGATTTTAACGGGGGGGGGGAGGGTGATATCTCTCTCTCTGGAGTCTATACCTCTCCCAATACAAAGGATTTTGCTTGCTTTATAAATATGAAAAATAAACATGAAAAATTCAAACTAAATAAGTGACTTCCACTACCTGACCTAATGCAGCACCAGAAGCAACGGGGGACTCCTTTCACCCAACAGGAAGACTGCACACCGGCCACAAGCTCTGGTGGGTGGGGCGAAAGGCATCAGAGGGTGTGGCCAGAGTGGGGGCTAAGGCTATTCCTTAACATTGGACCCCTGTGGTCGGTTGAGTTGCGTCCAATACTTCACAAGGAGATGCTAAAGATATGAGCAGCAATAAGAGCTTTCACCACAATCCTGGCAGAGGCGTAACTAGAATTTGCAGGGCCCCAGTTGAAGAAACCATAAATGCACAGGGCCCAGTTGTGAGACCTTTGCAACCCTGGTAGTTCCACCACTGGTATCAGTAGGTTTTTTTTTTTATACTTGTTATATTTTTTTTTTTTTTTACCAGATATGATTTTTTTAACAATTGTTTTTTTTAGGAGCCCTGTTGGAGGGATTTGGTAAGATATCAGGGGTCTAAGACATCTGATGTTTCACCTTTTGAGATGGAGAAAGGAGATAGAGCACATAGCCCTCAATCTCCTCTGCATCCTCAGCGGCAAAGAATGAATGGACAGGAATAGCTCTGGTTAGAATTTCCCGTTCATTCACAAAAGGAAGCATAGAGAACATAGCCTCAGCTATGAATGAACAAAGTCAGTGATCTGTACCAATCACTGACTCTATTCATTTAGACACATTTACCGACCCCTTCCCCTCTCTCCATACTGACGTATCCCCCACAGCAGCCAGAAGAAGAGGGGAGGGAGAAGCCACGCAGCACTGCGGGGGTGGGGGTAGCATACAGGAGCCAGTGGGTGGTGGATGGGAGGGGCACTATGTAGAGGAACCCTCCAGGGGAATTAGAGGGGTTTGGTTCTTCCATATGCCCCCCCCCCCCCCGCCTATCCAGATGTACGGAAGCCGGGTCCTAACGGTGTTTACATATATTACTATTGTAATTCAGATATTTGGATACATCCGAATAACAAAAATTGCATCCGAATTTCAATTCAAAACAAAACCGTCCAGTACTGACCTCGGCCTGCTGCCAGACCACACTTGTGCCTCATCATGCCTGACCCCGGCTCATCCTGACTAGGTTTCTGACCCTGGTAGTCACCTGCTGCCGAGCTGTTAGCACCAGGGGCGGACTGACCATTTGGAAATTCGGGCACTGCCCGAGGGCCCAGGGTCAGTAGGGGGCCCCATGAGATGCCCCTGGTACATTTTTCATAGGCTTTTTGAGTTTGGGCAAGGACACAGGGGCCCCATGATCCCCTATTGCCCGGGGGCCCCATGAGTTGTCAGTTCGCCCCTGGTTGGCACCCGTGCTTCTTTGAGCCTTGTACCTCTATTGCCGCATTCAGGGGTGCTGGGACCAGAGCTGCAAGGGACCCCCCCCCCTCCCACCAAGGTACTTGACACTGATACTCGGCTGGTTCGGAAATGTGTTTATAGCATTTACAGGGGGGGTCAGCATAATTACATTAACATGTTGGATTCAACCCTTTCATGCTCCATTCAAAACTTAAAAAAATAAATGTTGGCTTTACATTCACCTGTTGTCACTGGGTGTATGTGCTTCTCTATGCAATACAGGAAGATCATGACTTGTGGGAGGGATACTGTACATGGCTTCCTGACGACATCCCAGCGCCCCGCCTCAGTACTCTTCTCAACAGCCCTCAGCTCTGATGCAAGCCGTGGGAGGAGTTATGCCAATATCAAATGCCTTGATGGGCGGGTTTCAGTCTGGAGGAGTGGGCGTTCCTAGGCAGGGTGTATTTGCATGGGTAACGCCCACCTGTGATGCTGAGCCTCCATGACTGAAAGAACTGAAATGCAATGAGTGAAAGAGGCAGGGCCAATGGAGGGGGAGGAGCCGTTACACCTGTGCAAGACTGAAGGGGAGGAGCCGGTACACCTGTGCAAGACTGGAGGGAAGGAGTTGGTACACCTGTGCAAGACTGAAGGGGAGGAGCCGGTACACCTGTGCAAGACTGAAGGGGAGGAGCCGTTACACCTGTGCAAGACTGAAGGGGAGGAGCCAGTACTCCTGTGCAAGACTGGAGAGGAGGAGCCGTTACACCTGTGCCAGACTGAAGGGGAGGAGCCGGTACACCTGTGCAAGACTGAAGGGGAGGAGCTGGTACACCTGTGCAAGACTGAAGGGGAGGAGCCGGTACACCTGTGCAAGACTGGAGGGGAGGAGCCGATACACCTGTGCAAGACTGGAGAGGAGGAGCCGTTACACCTGTGCAAGACTGAAGGGGAGGAGCCAGTGCTCCTGTGCAAGACTGGAGAGGAGGAGCCGTTACACCTGTGCCAGACTGAAGGGGAGGAGCCAGTACCCCTGTGCAAGGCTGAAGGGGAGGAGCCGGTACCCCTGTGCAAGGCTGAAGGGGAGGAGCCGGTACCCCTGTGCAAGGCTGAAGGGGAGGAGCCGGTACCCCTGTGCAAGGCTGAAGGGGAGGAGCCGGTACCCCTGTGCAAGGCTGAAGGGGAGGAGCCGGTACCCCTGTGCAAGGCTGAAGGGGAGGAGCGGGTACACCTGTGCAAGGCTGAAGGGGAGGAGGCGGTATCCCTGTGCAAGGCTGAAGGGGAGGAGCCGGTACACCTGTGCAAGGCTGAAGGGGAGGGGCCGGTACACCTGTGAAAGACTGGAGGGGAGGAGCCGGTACACCTGTGACAGACTGGAGGGGGAGGGGCCGGTACACCTGTGCAAGACTGACGGGGAGGCTGGAGTTCGACTATAACGTGACAGGTTGCATTATAGGAGTTGTAGTGAATGCGCCATTTTTCTTGGGGATCATTGAACTGCCGGATACTAACAGCGAATATTTCATAGGAATTTGGACTCTTTGTAATCACTTGTAGCATCAGCCGTACTATAAATGTAACAAACGTTCCTGAGACCCAGAAAGAAATACAGGAAATCCAAATGTAGCAACAAATACAGTATCTCCGATAAAAGAATAAATGCCGCAAATCTTTTAATGTGTCAAATGGTCAAAAAAAAACGATTATTCGCCATCAAATAAATCTGCCCCCCCCGGTGCCGGTGCTTTCGGTGCCGGATCCATATTTCCCTCCCAGCCGAAGAGCCAAATTCTATTTTCACTTCAAAGTTCTCCCCGTGTTTTCAGATCCGTCCCGGGTGAGCGGGTTTTGGCTGCAGCTACAAACGTCGCATTTATCAAAGAAAACCTCTCGGTGTTTTTTAAACCAATCATTTGATTTAATTTTCAAGTTAAATGGGATCTCCGCCGTCTAATGTGCAGCCGTAGATTGGCTTGGCCCCAATCCTGCATTAACAAGTTGTCATTGAAATTCGGAGTTTGAGGGGAAAAAAAAAAAAAAAACCAAAATCTGGCTGAAACACAGAATCGGTCTTGATGGCTCGTTGCGTTAAATAGCAGCCGAGCAAACAAACCGTCCGAGACAATACGACATAAACCGGCTATCAATTTCACTAAACGCTCCAGCATTCCCGCTCCCTGCCCGTTACAACTCCAGCGCGGAATTAAAGGCGGCTGGCGGAGGGCGATAATGCCGGCGCATTGTTCTCCTACATATGGCGGAGCGATAAGGGCCGTCTGCTCTCAGATGATAATGGGAATTGGGCAGACGGAACGCCGTCAGTTGAAAATTTCTCGGGTCTCTGAAAGAACTTCTATTAAGCCAAGTGACCCCAATTGAATATTAATTAGCTAATTAACAGATTTATTGTTCCTCATAATTTCTAGAGAGGCTGTTTCTGGGGTTTTTTTTTTTTTTTAACTTCAAGTGCCAATTTTTTTTTTTTTCAAGGCCTTTTTGCTTTGTGTATAATTGAATCCATGCTTCTGCCAGCAACTTGTTCTCTCCCTTTCCATCGCTCCCCCTCCCCCACTCTCATTTCCTATATCTCCCTCTATCTCTTCTTTCTGGCGCTACCTTATTCTGGTTTCTTTCCAAGTACCCCAAACCCCCCCCCTCCCCCCCACCACCCACCTCTGTTCAACATGTTCTCTGTGTATCTTCTCTACACCCCCCCCCCCTTCTCTTTTCCTTTTCTCTCCTCTCTTTTTCTGTCCCCTCTACTCTCTACTCTCTGATCTCACTTTCTGCTCTCCGTTATCTCCTCTTTCTAATGTTTCCGGTTTTCTCTCTTTGTTCTCACTTTCTTTTCATATTTATCCCCTCTCCTCCTTCTCTCTCTGTTTTTTTCTCTTTCTTTCATTTTCACTCTTTTTTCTTTCTGTCTCTTTCTTTCTCTTGCTCTTTCCCTCTTCCTCCCTCCCTCTCCCTCCCCCTCCCCCTCTCTCTCTCCCTCTCTTCCTTTCTCTCGCTCTTTTTCCCTCTTCCCCCCTCTCTCTCTCCCTCCCTCTCTGCCTTTCTCTCGCTCTTTTTTCCCTCCTGTTCTTTCTCTTCTCTTCTCTCTCTCTTTGTCCCCCCTCTCCCTTTTGCTCTCCCTCCCCCCCTCTTTATCTCCCCCTTCCTCTCTCCCCCCTTTCTCTCTCTCTCTCTCTCCCTCTCTCTCTCTCACTCTCTCTCCTATCTCTCTCGCTCTCCCTCTCTCCCCCTCCCTCTCTCCCCCTCCCTCTCTCCTCTCCCACCCTTTTCTCTTCTCTCTCCCCCCACCCCTCTCTCTCTCCCCTCTCACCCTCTCTCCCCTCTCTCCCCCTCTCTCCCCTCTCTCCCCCTCCCTCCTCTTCCCCCCCCCTCTCTCTCTCTCTCTCTCTCGCTCTCTCTCCCATCTCTCTCACTCTCCCCCTCCCTCTCTCCTCCCCCTCCCTCTCTCCTCCCCCCCCCACTCCTCTCTCTCCCTCTCCCCCCTCTCTCCCTCTCTCTCCCTCTCTCTCCCTCTCCCCTCTCCCTCCTTCTCCCTCTCTCTCCTTCTCTCACTCCCCTTCTCTCTCCCCCCTCTCTCTCCTTCTCGCTCTCCCCCTCTCCCCCCTCTCCTTCTCTCTCTCCCCTTCTCTCTCTCTTTCTCTCTCTCTCCCCTCGCTCTCTCTCACTCTCTCCCCCCTCCCCCTCCCCCTCTCCTTCTCTCTCTCTCTCCTGTCTCTCTCCCATCTCCCCCTCCCCCTTCTCTATATCTCCTTCTCGCTCCCCCCTCTCTCTCCTCTCTCTCTCTCTCTCTTTCCCCCCCTCTCTCTCACTCCCTCTCTCTCCACCCCACCTCCCCTCCCCCTCCCCTCCCCCTCTCTCTCCTTCTTGCTCCCCTCTCTCGCTCCCCTTCTTTCCCTCTTTCTCTCTCTCTCTCTCTTTATCTTTTTCTCTCTCCCCTTGCTCTCTCCTCGCGCTCTCTCTCCCTCTCTCTCTTTCTCTCTCTCCCTCCCTCTCTCCCTCTCTCTCTCTCCCTCTCTCTCCACCCCCCTCCCCTCCCCCCTCTGTCTCCTTCTCTCTCTCTCTCCTTCTTGCTCCCCTCTCTCGCTCCCCTTCTTTCCCTCTTTCTCTCTCTCTCTCTCTCTTTATCTTTTTCTCTCTCCCCTTGCTCTCTCCTCGCGCTCTCTCTCCCTCTCTCTCTTTCTCTCTCTCTCTCTCCCTCTCTCTCTTTCTCTCTCTCCCTCCCTCTCTCCCTCTCTCTCTCTCCCTCCCTTGCTCTCTCCCTCTCTCCTCCCCCTATAATTTTATGCCGGAGGAAGGCTCTGCAGGTCCTCTATCAGTATTCAGTTGGTTGCCCGCAGGGTGTGATGGAGTCTTTGTATTTTGGATGTTTGTAGTGCAGCCAAGTTCTTTGCCATCACGTGGCGGTTTTGTCAGGGAAGCAGTAAAGGAACAAATGCAGCTTTAGCGCCTGCGGCTGCCTCTGTGCGGCTGGGGAGCTCAACATAAACTTTATTTACAGAAAATGCGTTTTTTTGCGTTCACGGATCACGGCGCGATCTAACAACTTAATCCTCTCCCGCTACATTTTGTAGACAAATCAGAAATCCCGAAGAATTCTCTGTTTATTTAACCTTCCGGAAAATGCGATGCAGAAAACATTTACAAACCCGCTTCTGCGAAAGAATTTAAACTATAAATTCGGGCAACCAAAATGGGAAATGAATTGGCGCCGACGAGCATCGCGGCGAAAAATAGTCACTTCACAAGTATTCTTTTTGTTCAAAAGTCTAAAAAGTTTGAGTGCAGCTCTGTGCCCTCCGCCCTTTGCGTTCGGCGACTCTTTTAATTCGATCGATTCGGTCAGGGCTGCCCTTGAATCTCCTCTGAAATCTGCCCTCCCTCACAATGTCATTATTGGCTTCATGTCATCAAAAAAACAATCAAACATTTTTTTTTTATTTTACCTTTAATAAAAGCTGCTCTTATCCCACTTTTGTGGCTGAAAAATAGGAAAACAAAATGCTTGATTGAGGTCACAATGACATCCATTAGCGGCATCCATGTAATCAAGGTTGTTGCATTCTGAAGGTTCTTTTCTGTTTATAAAGAGTTTTCTATTTTTTTCATTTTTTTTCTTTTTCTTTTTTATTTTAATAAATTTGTATTATTTTCTTTTTCTGGCCTCGGAGCCAAGGCTGCCGTTGATAATTACTTCTTCTATCTGCAGAGGCTCTACGCGCTATTCAGAATGTTTTCAATGTCGACACTTGCGGAGATGTATAGCGTTTCAGATTTTGTTGATGAGAAAGGTTTCAGGGTTCAGCCTACATTGTCTATACCTGTTTATCTGTCACCGTCCTAATTGTTCTGCCGTAGAATACATGGAGGAACACGTGGGCTGTGAGCGGCTCACATTCTTCTTGGGGGCTTTTGCGGAGCGAAATATAAAAAAAAAAAAAAAAAATTGTATTTCAGAGCGTAATCATAAAGGCAGCTTTTTCTATTTAACTAAATACTTCTTGCTTGTTTTTTTCACCTTGTTGACCTTCTTATAATGTTCTATATGGTCGGGGAGGACGCAGATTTTTTTTTTTTTTTTTTGCAGCGAACGGAAGGTCATCTGTAGACAGAGAGAAAAAGTTGGAAAATGCAAAAACAAGTACCTTCAATTTATCTTTTTTTTTTTTTTTTTTTTAACAAGGAGGAGCCCCAGCACGCCGAGACGTCACGCCGCCGGATCATGGGGGTCCGGCGGCCACCCTTTACTACCAACTGCACTTAACCCCCTAGGACAGTGGTGGGCAACCTTTTTTTTCAACTGAGCCAAATCTCACCAAAACCACGATTGAAATTTAT
>NW_028319442.1:0-95000 GCF_062004578.1 Staurois parvus
GAGAGAGAGTTGAGGTCCTGCTCCAGGTCCACCTGATGCTGCTGCTGCTGCTGCGGCTGGTTAGTAGTTTCCTCACTGCGCTGGTGAAGAAAGCTACTCATCATCGACTGCAGACTGAGGCAGCCGCTGCTGGTGGAGCTGCCACTGCTCCTACCACCCCACCCCTCCCCTGCTGCCATGGCAGCGGAACACGAGCGCACAGGGCCCACAGTGTCTGAGGATGGACGTTGGCGCAGACAGGCAGAGACCAGCTGACTACATAGGTGTTTTTTATAGTACGTTATTTTGGCCTCCCTCTCAGCAGGTGTGAAAAAGGCCACCATTTTTGAACGGTAGCGAGGGTCCAACAAGGTGGACAGCCAAAAGTCATCCCTCTGTCTGATGGTTATTATTCGGCTGTCGCTACGCAAGCAACCGAGCATGCTATGGGCCATTTGTGCCAAGGAATGCGAGGGACTCCCTGCCTCCATCTCCACAGCATACTGCCACGGTGCGTCTAGGTCCTCTGTCTCCTCTTCCTCCTCCTCTACCAGATGCTCCTGCTCCTCCACTCCTGTCCGCTGAGTGGAAAAACCACCCATTTCACTCAATAATTCCTGAGCACCAATGTCCTCCTCTACCTCCTCCTCTTCTTCCAGTCCTGCCCCCACAGGGGCCATGTGGCGTTGAGATCTGTGCGCCACGTCTACCGCACCCTGACCAGCCATTGTTAACAGCATTTGTTCCAGGACGTGCAACAGAGGAATGACGTCGTTCATCCCATAGTCCTGCCGACTCACGAATAGCGTGGCCTCCTCAAAGGGCCTGAGCAAGCGCAGGTGTCACGCATGAGCTGCCAATGGCTGACATCTAAGTTACACAGGGAGTACCTTTATCTGCTTTTAACATCAGGAAATCTGTGATGGCCTTTTGCTGTTCGTAAAGGCGGTCTAACATATGTAGGGTTGAATTCCACCTTGTTGCAACGTCACAGCATGAGGAGTCGGTATAGGGGCCCATGGCAGATTAGGGGCCTGGCAGCAGTTATGGGAGGCCCATAATCTGCCAGCACCCTATGACAAAAAATGGAACACACCAGCAGTGTGAGGAGACCTGAAAGTGGCACATGGCAGAGTGTGGCGATGGAGACAGCAGCAATGGGAGGCCGTACAGGGACCCATGAGAGACTCTGGACCTGGCAGCAGCATGAGGAGGCGGTATATAGGGGCCTACGGCAGATTAGGGGCCTGGCAGCAGCTATAGGAGGCCCGTAATCTGCCAGCACCCTATGTCAAAAAATTCAACACACCAGCAGTGTGTGAGGAGACCTGAAAGTGGCACATGGCAGAGTGTGGCGATGGAGACAGCAGCAATGGGAGGCCGTACAGGGACCCATGACAGACTCTGGACTTGGCAGCAGCATGAGGAGGCGGTATATAGGGGCTTATGGCAGATTAGGGGCCTGGCAGCAGCTATAGGAGGCCCGTAATCTGCCAGCACCCTATGTCAAAAAATTCAACACACCAGCAGTGTGAGGAGACCTGAAAGTGGCACATGGCAGAGTGTGGCGATGGAGACAGCAGCAATGGGAGGCCGTACAGGGACCCATGACAGACTCTGAACTTGGCAGCAGCATGAGGAGGCGGTATATAGGGGCCCATGGCAGATTAGGGGCCTGGCAGCAGCTATAGGAGGCCCGTAATCTGCCAGCACCCTATGTCAAAAAATTCAACACACCAGCAGTGTGAGGAGACCTGAAAGTGGCACATGGCAGAGTGTGGCGATGGAGACAGCAGCAATGGGAGGCCGTACAGGGACCCATGACAGACTCTGGACTTGGCAGCAGCATGAGGAGGCGGTATATAGGGGCCCATGGCAGATTAGGGGCCTGGCAGCAGCTATGGGAGGCCCGTAATCTGCCAGCACCCTATGTCAAAAAATTCTACACACCAGCAGTGTGTGAGGAGACCTGAAAGTGGCACATGGCAGAGTGTGGCGATGGAGACAGCAGCAATGGGAGGCCGTACAGGGACCCATGACAGACTCTGGACTTGGCAGCAGCATGAGGAGGCGGTATATAGGGGCCCATGGCAGATTAGGGGCCTGGCAGCAGCTATGGGAGGCCCGTAATCTGCCAGCACCCTATGTCAAAAAATTCAACACACCAGCAGTGTGTGAGGAGACCTGAAAGTGGCACATGGCAGAGTGTGGCGATGGAGAAAGCAGCAATGGGAGGCCGTACAGGGACCCATGAGAGACTCTGGACCTGGCAGCAGCATGAGGAGGCGGTATATAGGGGCCCATGGCAGATTAGGGGCCTGGCAGCAGCTATGTGAGGCCCGTAATCTGCCTGCACCCTATGTCAAAAAATTAAACACACCAGCAGTGTGAAGAGACCTGAAAGTGGCACATGGCATGAGAGACTCTGGACCTGGCAGCAGCAGGAGGAGGCGGTATAGGGGCCCATGGCTGATTAGGGGCCTGGCAGCAGCTATGTGAGGCCCGTTATCTTGCAGCACCCTATGTCAAAAAATTTAACACACCAGCAGTGTGAAGAGACCTGAAAGTGGCACATGGCAGCAGAGTGTGGCGATGGAGACAGCAGCAATGGGAGGCCGTACAGGGACCCATGAGAGACTCTGGACCTGGCAGCAGCAGGAGGAGGTGGTATATAGGGGCCCATGGCAGATTAGGGGCCTGGCAGCAGCTATGTGAGGCCCGTAATCTGCCTGCACCCTATGTCAAAAAATTTAACACACCAGCAGTGTGAAGAGACCTGAAAGTGGCACATGGCAGCAGAGTGTGGCGATGGAGACAGCAGCAATGGGAGGCCGTACAGGGACCATGACAGACTCTGGACTTGGCAGCAGCATGAGGAGGCGGTATATAGGGGCCTATGGCAGATTAGGGGCCTGGCAGCAGCTATGTGAGGCCCGTAATCTGCCTGCACCCTATGTCAAAAAATTTAACACACCAGCAGTGTGAAGAGACCTGAAAGTGGCACATGGCAGCAGAGTGTGGCGATGGAGACAGCAGCAATGGGAGGCCGTACAGGGACCATGACAGACTCTGGACTTGGCAGCAGCATGAGGAGGCGGTATATAGGGGCCCATGGCAGATTAGGGGCCTGGCAGCAGCTATGTGAGGCCCGTAATCTGCCTGCACCCTATGTCAAAAAATTAAACACACCAGCAGTGTGAAGAGACCTGAAAGTGGCACATGGCATGAGAGACTCTGGACCTGGCAGCAGCAGGAGGAGGCGGTATAGGGGCCCATGGCTGATTAGGGGCCTGGCAGCAGCTATGTGAGGCCCGTTATCTTGCAGCACCCTATGTCAAAAAATTTAACACACCAGCAGTGTGAAGAGACCTGAAAGTGGCACATGGCAGCAGAGTGTGGCGATGGAGACAGCAGCAATGGGAGGCCGTACAGGGACCCATGAGAGACTCTGGACCTGGCAGCAGCAGGAGGAGGTGGTATATAGGGGCCCATGGCAGATTAGGGGCCTGGCAGCAGCTATGTGAGGCCCGTAATCTGCCTGCACCCTATGTCAAAAAATTTAACACACCAGCAGTGTGAAGAGACCTGAAAGTGGCACATGGCAGCAGAGTGTGGCGATGGAGACAGCAGCAATGGGAGGCCGTACAGGGACCATGACAGACTCTGGACTTGGCAGCAGCATGAGGAGGCGGTATATAGGGGCCTATGGCAGATTAGGGGCCTGGCAGCAGCTATGTGAGGCCCGTAATCTGCCTGCACCCTATGTCAAAAAATTTAACACACCAGCAGTGTGAAGAGACCTGAAAGTGGCACATGGCAGCAGAGTGTGGCGATGGAGACAGCAGCAATGGGAGGCCGTACAGGGACCATGACAGACTCTGGACTTGGCAGCAGCATGAGGAGGCGGTATATAGGGGCCCATGGCAGATTAGGGGCCTGGCAGCAGCTATGTGAGGCCCGTAATCTGCCTGCACCCTATGTCAAAAAATTTAACACACCAGCAGTGTGAAGAGACCTGAAAGTGGCACATGGCAGCAGAGTGTGGCGATGGAGACAGCAGCAATGGGAGGCCGTACAGGGACCATGACAGACTATGGACTTGGCAGCAGCATGAGGAGGCGGTATATAGGGGCCCATGGCAGATTAGGGGCCTGGCAGCAGCTATGTGAGGCCCGTAATCTGCCTGCACCCTATGTCAAAAAATTAAACACACCAGCAGTGTGAAGAGACCTGAAAGTGGCACATGGCATGAGAGACTCTGGACCTGGCAGCAGCAGGAGGAGGCGGTATAGGGGCCCATGGCTGATTAGGGGCCTGGCAGCAGCTATGTGAGGCCCGTTATCTTGCAGCACCCTATGTCAAAAAATTTAACACACCAGCAGTGTGAAGAGACCTGAAAGTGGCACATGGCAGCAGAGTGTGGCGATGGAGACAGCAGCAATGGGAGGCCGTACAGGGACCCATGAGAGACTCTGGACCTGGCAGCAGCAGGAGGAGGTGGTATATAGGGGCCCATGGCAGATTAGGGGCCTGGCAGCAGCTATGTGAGGCCCGTAATCTGCCTGCACCCTATGTCAAAAAATTTAACACACCAGCAGTGTGAAGAGACCTGAAAGTGGCACATGGCAGCAGAGTGTGGCGATGGAGACAGCAGCAATGGGAGGCCGTACAGGGACCATGACAGACTCTGGACTTGGCAGCAGCATGAGGAGGCGGTATATAGGGGCCCATGGCAGATTAGGGGCCTGGCAGCAGCTATGTGAGGCCCGTAATCTGCCTGCACCCTATGTCAAAAAATTTAACACACCAGCAGTGTGAAGAGACCTGAAAGTGGCACATGGCAGCAGAGTGTGGCGATGGAGAAAGCAGCAATGGGAGGCCGTACAGGGACCCATGAGAGACTCTGGACCTGGCAGCAGCATGAGGAGGCGGTATATAGGGGCCTATGGCAGATTAGGGGCCTGGCAGCAGCTATGTGAGGCCCGTAATCTGCCTGCACCCTATGTCAAAAAAATTTAACACACCAGCAGTGTGAAGAGACCTGAAAGTGGCACATGGCATGAGAGACTCTGGACCTGGCAGCAGCAGGAGGAGGCGGTATAGGGGCCCATGGCTGATTAGGGGCCTGGCAGCAGCTATGTGAGGCCCGTTATCTTGCAGCACCCTATGTCAAAAAATTTAACACACCAGCAGTGTGAAGAGACCTGAAAGTGGCACATGGCAGCAGAGTGTGGCGATGGAGACAGCAGCAATGGGAGGCCGTACAGGGACCCATGAGAGACTCTGGACCTGGCAGCAGCAGGAGGAGGTGGTATATAGGGGCCCATGGCAGATTAGGGGCCTGGCAGCAGCTATGTGAGGCCCGTAATCTGCCTGCACCCTATGTCAAAAAATTTAACACACCAGCAGTGTGAAGAGACCTGAAAGTGGCACATGGCAGCAGAGTGTGGCGATGGAGACAGCAGCAATGGGAGGCCGTACAGGGACCATGACAGACTCTGGACTTGGCAGCAGCATGAGGAGGCGGTATATAGGGGCCCATGGCAGATTAGGGGCCTGGCAGCAGCTATGTGAGGCCCGTAATCTGCCTGCACCCTATGTCAAAAAATTTAACACACCAGCAGTGTGAAGAGACCTGAAAGTGGCACATGGCAGCAGAGTGTGGCGATGGAGAAAGCAGCAATGGGAGGCCGTACAGGGACCCATGAGAGACTCTGGACCTGGCAGCAGCATGAGGAGGCGGTATATAGGGGCCTATGGCAGATTAGGGGCCTGGCAGCAGCTATGTGAGGCCCGTAATCTGCCTGCACCCTATGTCAAAAAATTTAACACACCAGCAGTGTGAAGAGACCTGAAAGTGGCACATGGCATGAGAGACTCTGGACCTGGCAGCAGCAGGAGGAGGCGGTATAGGGGCCCATGGCTGATTAGGGGCCTGGCAGCAGCTATGTGAGGCCCGTTATCTTGCAGCACCCTATGTCAAAAAATTTAACACACCAGCAGTGTGAAGAGACCTGAAAGTGGCACATGGCAGCAGAGTGTGGCGATGGAGACAGCAGCAATGGGAGGCCGTACAGGGACCCATGAGAGACTCTGGACCTGGCAGCAGCAGGAGGAGGTGGTATATAGGGGCCCATGGCAGATTAGGGGCCTGGCAGCAGCTATGTGAGGCCCGTAATCTGCCTGCACCCTATGTCAAAAAATTTAACACACCAGCAGTGTGAAGAGACCTGAAAGTGGCACATGGCAGCAGAGTGTGGCGATGGAGACAGCAGCAATGGGAGGCCGTACAGGGACCCATGAGAGACTCTGGACCTGGCAGCAGCAGGAGGAGGTGGTATATAGGGGCCTATGGCAGATTAGGGGCCTGGCAGCAGCTATAGGAGGCCCGTAATCTGCCAGCACCCTATGTCAAAAAATTCAACACACCAGCAGTGTGAGGAGACCTGAAAGTGGCACATGTTTGAGGCATGATTCATGGCGGATTTAGTCAGTTGTGTCAGGAACTGGTGGTTTGAAATCCAGACTAATCCACGCCTGATTCATTTTCACAAACGTGAGTCTCTCCACACTTTGGGTGGACAGTCGTGTCCTCCGCGGAGTTACAATACCTCCTGCCGCACTAAACACGCGCTCCGATGCCACGCTACTGGCCGGGCATGACAGCCTTTCAAGGGCAAATTCAGCTAGTTGGGGCCAAAGGTCAAGTTTCGTTGCCCAGTAGTCAAGGGGATTGTCTACCTCGGTTGGCAGGGTGCTGTCCAAGTAGGCCCAAGCCTGTTGTTTGAGCTCCTGCTCCAGGTCCACCTGATGCTGCTGCTGCTGCTGCGGCTGGTTAGTAGTTTCCTCACTGCGCTGGTGAAGAAAGCTACTCATCATCGACTGCAGACTGAGGCAGCCGCTGCTGGTGGAGCTGCCACTGCTCCTACCACCCCACCCCTCCCCTGCTGCCATGCCAGCGGAACGCGAGCGCACAGGGCCCACAGTGTCTGAGGATGGACGATGGCGCACAAAGGCAGAGACCAACTGACTACATAGGTGGTTTTTATAGTACGTAATTTTGGCCTCCCTCTCAGCAGGTGTGAAAAAGGCCACCATTTTGGACCGGTAGCGAGGGTCCAACAAGGTGGACAGCCAAAAGTCATCCCTCTGTCTGATGGTTATTATTCGGCTGTCGCTACGCAAGTAACCGAGCATGCTATGGGCCATTTGTGCCAAGGAATGCGAGGGACTCCCTGCCTCCATCTCCACAGCATACTGCCACGGTGCGTCTGGGTCCTCTGTCTCCTCCTCCTCCTCCTCTACCAGATGCTCCTGCTCCTCCACTCCTGTCCGCTGAGTGGAAAAACCACCCATTTCACTCAATAATTCCTGAGCACAAATGTCCTCCTCTACCTCCTCCTCTTCTTCCTGTCCTGCCCCCACAGGGGTCATGTGGCGTTGAGATCTGTGCGCCACGTCTACCGCACCCTGACCAGCCATTGTTAACAGCATTTGTTCCAGGACGTGCAACAGAGGAATGACGTCGTTCATCCCATAGTCCTGCCGACTCACGAATAGCGTGGCCTCCTCAAAGGGCCTGAGCAAGCGGCAGGTGTCACGCATGAGCTGCCAATGGCTGACATCTAAGTTACACAGGGGAGTACCTTTATCCGCTTGTAACATCAGGAAATCGGTGATGGCCTTTCGCTGCTCGTAAAGGCGGTCTAACATGTGTAGGGTTGAATTCCACCTTGTTGCAACGTCGCAGATCAGGCGATGCTGTGGAATTCCGTTCTGCCGCTGCAGCTCAATGAGGGTGTTCTTTGCGGTGTAGGAATGGCTGAAATGCATGCACAGTTTACGTGACATTTTAAGGATGTCTTGCAGTGGGATGGTGGATTTTAGGAACCGCTTGACAACCAGATTGAACACGTGAGCCATGCATGGCGCATGGCACAACCTTCCTTGACGCAGAGCAGACACCATGTTCTTTCCGTTGTCAGTCAACATGGTTCCGATTTTTAGTTTGCGCGGAGACAGCCATCTGTCGATTTCTCTGTTCATTACACTCAGCAGTTCCTCCCCTGTGTGACTACGTTCGCCAAGGCATACCAGGTGCAGCACAGCGTGACACCGTTGCGCCCTGCACATGTGATATGCCGGTCGGGTAATGGGACTTGGCACGGGGGTGGCGGCTGAGGACACGGCGGAAAAAGAGGTGGTAGAGGCGGACATGCTTGCTGGACCAAGGACGTGCAAACGTGGAGGCAAAAGCGTCGTGACCTGTCCAAGTTGCTGGTGCGGCTGTGCCGGCACCACGTTCACCCAGTGGGCCGTAAATGACATGTACTGTCCCTGACCGTAGTTACAGCTCCACACGTCGGCGCTGCCGTGCACTTTGGCAGAGACCGACATGCTCAAAGACTGGCCCACCATCTCTTCTACATGTGAATGCAGGGCTGGCACTGCCTTTTGGGCAAAGAAATGACGGCTTGGCACTCTCCACCGCGGCGCGGCACAAGCCATCATTTCTCGGAAAGGTGCTGAGTCCACCAGTTGGAAAGGGAGGGACTGCAGCACCAGCAACTTGGACAGGAGGACGTTCAGCTTTTGCACCGTCGGGTGCGTGCTCGCAAACTGTTGTCTCTTGGATACGGATTCCAAGAAAGACTGTTGACGGAATCCGAGAAGAGGAGTAGCAGGAGAAGGAGCATCTGAACGAGCGGAAGATGCCAATGAGCGACAACTCCCCTCAGCAGAGGTGTTGGAGCCTTGACTGGCTGATAGAGGGCGATTGACGACGTCGGGTGACGGAGCAAGTAACGGAGCGGGTGATGGAGCGGGGGCTGGGGCAGGCAGAACCGCCGTATGTTTATCACGGTTTTCCCAGGCCACCGAATGGTGACGCTGCATATGCTGACGCAACGCTGTAGTCCCAACATGGGCCCCCTGGCCACGCTTGCATTTCTGGCCACATAGTCGACATACGGCTACATTTACTTCCTCGGGCGGCTTGAGGAAAAATTGCCACACCACCGAGTAGGAAACTTTGCCCCCGCTACTCTTCACTGGCTGACTGCTACTTCCTCCGTGCGCACCGGCACCACTACTGGCCGTGGTGGTAGGCTGCAGTGGAGCTGGTGCTCTACTCCGTGGACGTTTGGCTCCACTGACACTGATGCGACCCTGCTGCTGTCTCCTGGGCAACCCACCGACTGTTTTGCTCGCTGCCAAGCTGCCACCCTCTTCTCCTGATGATGCGGAAGAAATTGCCTGATGACGACGAGGCTGCCAAGTGCGATCAACCTCCTCATCATCAAGTAGGGTCTCCGCCTCACTACTAGCCCCCTCGGCTGCGTCTGGGTCAGGAGACAGACCTGTCTCTAGACCGGCTACCGAGCCACTCTCCTCGCCAGTACTTGTTCGCTTGGCTGCTGAAAAGGCCGATGTCTCCCCCCGTTCCTGACCGCCCTCTGTTAGCTCTTCCTCACTGTACAGTGGGGCTGAGCCCACAGCATGCGATACTTCGCTTGGTGAGGGAACAGCAAAGGACAGGGGCAGGTAGAGGACACGTGATTTCAGTGGGCTTGGTCCCGGGCCATGCCAACTAACGGTTGTGTCTGACGTACCCACCGACCGTTGGCTGTAGGTGTCAGAGGTGACCTGGGAAGAGGAAGACGACCGAGCCAACCAATCAATGACGGCAGGGTTGTCGGTGGAGACACGACCGCTGGATGACACCGGGAGCACTGGCCTCTGGCTGCGAATACTGCTGCCTCGACCCCTTCCTCTGCTGCCACGTCTGCTCGCTCCTAAAACATTGCCTCCTCTGCCACTCCTCTGCATGTTGTCTGACATACTATTTAATTCAACGATTAGGTGTCCCTGAGTAACAATTCTCTGGCACTCAGTAACAATTCTGTCTGTCCCTGAGTATGAATTCTGTGGCCCTGAGTAACAATTCTGTGTCTGTGCGAGTAACAATTCTGTGTCTGTGCGAGTAACAATTCTGTGTCTGTGCAAGTAACAATTTTGTGTCTGTGCGAGTAACAATTCTCTGGCACTCAGTAACAATTCTGTCTGTCCCTGAGTAACAATTCTCTGGCACTCAGTAACAATTCTGTCTGTCCCTGAGTAACAATTCTCTGGCACTCAGTAACAATTCTGTCTGTCCCTGAGTAACAATTCTCTGGCACTCAGTAACAATTCTGTCTGTCCCTGAGTATGAATTCTGTGGCCCTGAGTAACAATTCTGTGTCTGCGCGAGTAACAATTCTGTGTCTGTGCAAGTAACAATTTTGTGTCTGTGCAAGTAACAATTTTGTGTCTGTGCGAGTAACAATTCTCTGGCACTCAGTAACAATTCTGTCTGTCCCTGAGTAACAATTCTCTGGCACTCAGTAACAATTCTGTCTGTCCCTGAGTAACAATTCTCTGGCACTCAGTAACAATTCTGTCTGTCCCTGAGTAACAATTCTCTGGCACTCAGTAACAATTGTGTGTCTGTGCAAGTAACAATTCTGTGTCTGTGCAAGTAACAATTTTGTGTCTGTGAGAGTAACAATTCTCTGGCACTCAGTAACAATTCTGTCTGTCCCTGAGTAACAATTCTCTGGCACTCAGTAACAATTCTGTCTGTCCCTGAGTATGAATTCTGTGGCCCTGAGTAACAATTCTGTCTCTGTGCGAGTAACAATTCTGTGTCTGTGCAAGTAACAATTTTGTGTCTGTGAGAGTAACAATTCTCTGGCACTCAGTAACAATTCTGTCTGTCCCTGAGTAACAATTCTCTGGCACTCAGTAACAATTCTGTCTTCCCTGAGTAACAATTCTCTGGCACTCAGTAACAATTCTGTCTGTCCCTGAGTATGAATTCTGTGGCCCTGAGTAACAATTCTGTCTCTGTGCGAGTAACAATTCTGTGTCTGTGCAAGTAACAATTTTGTGTCTGTGAGAGTAACAATTCTCTGGCACTCAGTAACAATTCTGTCTGTCCCTGAGTAACAATTCTCTGGCACTCAGTAACAATTCTGTCTGTCCCTGAGTATGAATTCTGTGGCCCTGAGTAACAATTGTGTGTCTGTGCAAGTAACAATTCTGTGTCTGTGCAAGTAACAATTTTGTGTCTGTGAGAGTAACAATTCTCTGGCACTCAGTAACAATTCTGTCTGTCCCTGAGTAACAATTCTCTGGCACTCAGTAACAATTCTGTCTGTCCCTGAGTAACAATTCTGTCTGTCCCTGAGTATGAATTCTGTGGCCCTGAGTAAGAATTCTCTGGCACTCAGTAACAATTCTGTCTGTCCCTGAGTATGAATTCTGTGGCCCTGAGTAACAATTGTGTGTCTGTGCAAGTAACAATTCTGTGTCTGTGCAAGTAACAATTTTGTGTCTGTGAGAGTAACAATTCTCTGGCACTCAGTAACAATTCTGTCTGTCCCTGAGTAACAATTCTCTGGCACTCAGTAACAATTCTGTCTGTCCCTGAGTATGAATTCTGTGGCCCTGAGTAACAATTCTGTCTCTGTGCGAGTAACAATTCTGTCTCTGTGCGAGTAACAATTCTGTGTCTGTGCAAGTAACAATTTTGTGTCTGTGAGAGTAACAATTCTCTGGCACTCAGTAACAATTCTGTCTGTCCCTGAGTAAGAATTCTCTGGCACTCAGTAACAATTCTGTCTGTCCCTGAGTAACAATTCTCTGGCACTCAGTAACAATTCTGTCTGTCCCTGAGTAACAATTCTGTCTGTCCCTGAGTATGAATTCTGTGGCCCTGAGTAAGAATTCTCTGGCACTCAGTAACAATTCTGTCTGTCCCTGAGTATGAATTCTGTGGCCCTGAGTAACAATTGTGTGTCTGTGCAAGTAACAATTCTGTGTCTGTGCAAGTAACAATTTTGTGTCTGTGAGAGTAACAATTCTCTGGCACTCAGTAACAATTCTGTCTGTCCCTGAGTAACAATTCTCTGGCACTCAGTAACAATTCTGTCTGTCCCTGAGTAACAATTCTCTGGCACTCAGTAACAATTCTGTCTGTCCCTGAGTAACAATTCTCTGGCACTCAGTAACAATTCTGTCTGTCCCTGAGTAACAATTCTGTCTGTCCCTGAGAATGAATTCTGTGGCCCTGAGTAAGAATTCTCTGGCACTCAGTAACAATTCTGTCTGTCCCTGAGTAACAATTCTCTGGCACTCAGTAACAATTCTGTCTGTCCCTGAGTATGAATTCTGTGGCCCTGAGTAACAATTGTGTGTCTGTGCAAGTAACAATTCTGTGTCTGTGCAAGTAACAATTTTGTGTCTGTGAGAGTAACAATTCTCTGGCACTCAGTAACAATTCTGTCTGTCCCTGAGTAACAATTCTCTGGCACTCAGTAACAATTCTGTCTGTCCCTGAGTAACAATTCTGTCTGTCCCTGAGTATGAATTCTGTGGCCCTGAGTAAGAATTCTCTGGCACTCAGTAACAATTCTGTCTGTCCCTGAGTATGAATTCTGTGGCCCTGAGTAACAATTGTGTGTCTGTGCAAGTAACAATTCTGTGTCTGTGCAAGTAACAATTTTGTGTCTGTGAGAGTAACAATTCTCTGGCACTCAGTAACAATTCTGTCTGTCCCTGAGTAACAATTCTCTGGCACTCAGTAACAATTCTGTCTGTCCCTGAGTATGAATTCTGTGGCCCTGAGTAACAATTCTGTCTCTGTGCGAGTAACAATTCTGTGTCTGTGCAAGTAACAATTTTGTGTCTGTGAGAGTAACAATTCTCTGGCACTCAGTAACAATTCTGTCTGTCCCTGAGTAAGAATTCTCTGGCACTCAGTAACAATTCTGTCTGTCCCTGAGTAACAATTCTCTGGCACTCAGTAACAATTCTGTCTGTCCCTGAGTAACAATTCTGTCTGTCCCTGAGTATGAATTCTGTGGCCCTGAGTAAGAATTCTCTGGCACTCAGTAACAATTCTGTCTGTCCCTGAGTATGAATTCTGTGGCCCTGAGTAACAATTGTGTGTCTGTGCAAGTAACAATTCTGTGTCTGTGCAAGTAACAATTTTGTGTCTGTGAGAGTAACAATTCTCTGGCACTCAGTAACAATTCTGTCTGTCCCTGAGTAACAATTCTCTGGCACTCAGTAACAATTCTGTCTGTCCCTGAGTAACAATTCTCTGGCACTCAGTAACAATTCTGTCTGTCCCTGAGTAACAATTCTCTGGCACTCAGTAACAATTCTGTCTGTCCCTGAGTAACAATTCTGTCTGTCCCTGAGAATGAATTCTGTGGCCCTGAGTAAGAATTCTCTGGCACTCAGTAACAATTCTGTCTGTCCCTGAGTAACAATTCTCTGGCACTCAGTAACAATTCTGTCTGTCCCTGAGTAAAAATTCTGTGGCCCTAATAACGTTTCTGTGGCCCTAAGTAACAATTCTCTGGCACTGAGTAACAATTCTGTCTGTCCCTGAGTATGAATTCTGTGGCCCTAACTAGCGTTTCTTTGTCCCTAAATAACGATTCTGTGGCCCTCATTAACAAGTCTGTGTCCCTGAGTAATGGTTCTCTGTCCCTAAGTAACTTCTCTCTGTCCCCAATTCTCGTTTCTGTGGCCCTAACTCTGTCCCTGTCCCTAGTACAGAGCGGTCTGCCTCTGTTCAATGACTGCAGGCAAATGAAGATTTCCAAAATGGCCGCTATATATACCTCGACCATTACACAGTGCTGGCTGGCTGGCTGCTGATTGGCTGATGCGATCACATGTCGTTGAGGAATGCATTATGGGGCAGCGCGCCTTGTCTGCGCGCCTTCCCCGACATCCCCGCTCCGTCGCCGCACATGTCAGCCGCCATTTTCGGAAAAATTTCGATTCGCGCGTCCGAATTAGGCTGTTTTTCGGATTCGGCACGAATCGAAATTTTTCCGATATTCGACTCGAATTCCACTTCGGATACTTCGATTCGCTCATCTCTAGATATAACATTTGAGGGTTCTAAGTCATTTTGTAGTAATAATATGTGTAAATATCTACTTTTTTTTTTTTTACTACACTTGAGAATTTTTTTTTTTTTACTACAAAATGGCTTAGAACCCTCAAACGTTTTATATTTTCCTAAAGCATACATACAATTTGAATTGTATAAGTCTTCAAAAAAACAAACATTCTCTAGTGCTTCTACAAGGAGGGCTCAGAGGATAAGAGGGGGACACTAGAAGAAGGGGAGGATCAGAGAAGAAAAAAATTGCAACAATCCCCATTTTATTCTCCAGGGCCTCAGCTTTCGAAAAATATAACATTTGAGGGTTCTAAGTCATTTTGTAGTAAAAATATGTGTAAATATCTACTTTTTTTTTTTTTTTACTACAAAATGACTCAGAACCCTCAAATGTTATATTCTATTTTATTCTCCAGGGCCTCCGCATTCGGAAGATAAAACGTTTGAGGGTTCTAAGTCATTTTGTAGTAAAAAAAAAATTCCCAAGTGTATTAAAAAAAAAAATGTAGATATTTACAGGTATTTTTACTACAAAATGACTTAGAACCCTCAAATGTTATATTTTTTGAAAGCAGAGGCCCTGGAGAATAAAATGGGGATTGTTGCAATTTTTTTCTTCTCTGATTCTCCCCTTCTTCTCGTGTCCCCGTCTTATCCTCTGAGGCCTCCTTGTAGAAGCACTAGAGAATGTTTGTTTTTTTGAAGACTTATACAATTCAAATTGTATGTATGCTTTTGGAAAATATATATCGTTTGAGAGTTCTAAGCCATTTTGTAGTAAAAAAAAAAAAATTCTCAAGTGCAGTAAAAAAAAAAAAAAAGTAGATATTTACACGTATTTTTTCTAGAAAATGACTTAGAACCCTCAAATGTTATATTTTGCAAAAGCAGAGGCCTTGGAAAAAAAAAATGGGGGTTGTTGCAATTTTTGTTTCTCTGATCCTCCCCTTCTTCTAGTGTCCCCCTCTTATCCTCTGAGGCCTCCTTGTAAACGCACTAGAGAATTTTTTTTTTTGAAGACTTATACAATTTAACCGCTTGTCTATCGCGCCAATTTTGACATTTCTCACATACATGTAAATATCTAAATTTTTTTTTTTTAATACATAATGACTTAGAGCCATCAAATGTTATATATTACGAAAGCAGAAGCCCTGGAGAATAAAATGGGGATTGCAATTTTTTTCTTCTCTGATCCTCCCCTTCTTCTAGTGTCCCCCTCTTATCCTCTGATCCTTGTAGTAGCACTAGAGAATGTTTTTTTTTTTAAAGACTTATACAATTCAAATTGTATGTATGCTTTCGGAAAATATATAACATTTGAGGGTTCTAAGCCATTTTGTAGTAAAAATATGTGTAAATATCTACATTTTTATTTTTTTTACTACAAAATGACTTAGAACCCTCAAATGTTATATCTTCCGAATGCAAAGGCCCTGGAGAATAAAATAGAATATAACATTAGAGGGTTCTAAGCCATTTTGTAGTAAAGAAAAAAAAATTCTCAAGTGTAGTAAAAAAAAAAAAAGTAGATATTTACACATATTTTTACTACAAAATGACTTAGAACCCTCAAATGTTATATTCTATTTTATTCTCCAGGGCCTCTGCATTCGGATGATATAACATTTGAGGGTTCTAAGTCATTTTGTAGTAATAATATGTGTAAATATCTACTTTTTTTTTTTTTACTACACTTGAGAATTTTTTTTTTTTTACTACAAAATGGCTTAGAACTCTCAAACGTTTTATATTTTCCTAAAGCATACATACAATTTTAATTGTATAAGTCTTCAAAAAAACAAACATTCTCTAGTGCTTCTACAAGGAGGGCTCAGAGGATAAGAGGGGGACACTAGAAGAAGGGGAGGATCAGAGAAGAAAAAAATTGCAACAATCCCCATTTTATTCTCCAGGGCCTCAGCTTTCGAAAAATATAACATTTCAGGGTTCTAAGTCATTTTGTAGTAAAAATATGTGTAAATATCTACTTTTTTTTTTTTTTACTACAAAATGACTCAGAACCCTCAAATGTTATATTCTATTTTATTCTCCAGGGCCTCCGCGTTCGGAAGATAAAACATTAGAGGGTTCTAAGTCATTTTGTAGTAAAAAAAAAATTCCCAAGTGTATTAAAAAAAAAAATGTAGATATTTACAGGTATTTTTACTACAAAATGACTTAGAACCCTCAAATGTTATATTTTTCGAAAGCAGAGGCCCTGGAGAATAAAATGGGGATTGTTGCAATTTTTTTCTTCTCTGATCCTCCTCTTCTTCTAGTGTCCCCCTCTTATCCTCTGAGGCCTCCTTGTAAACGCACTAGAGAATTTTTTTTTTGAAGACTTATACAATTTAACCGCTTGTCTACCGCGCCAATTTTGACATTTCTCACATACATGTAAATATCTACATTTTTTTTTTAATACATAATGACTTAGAGCCATCAAATGTTATATATTACGAAAGCGGAAGCCCTGGAGAATAAAATGGGGATTGTTGCAATTTTTTTCTTCTCTGATCCTCCCCTTCTTCTAGTGTCCCCCTCTTATCCTCTGATCCTTGTAGTAGCACTAGAGAATGTTTTTTTTTTGAAGACTTATACAATTCAAATTGTATGTATGCTTTCGGAAAATATATAACATTTGAGGGTTCTAAGCCATTTTGTAGTAAAAATATGTGTAAATATCTACATTTTTATTTTTTTTACTACAAAATGACTTAGAACCCTCAAATGTTATATCTTCCGAATGCAGAGGCCCTGGAGAATAAAATAGAATATAACATTTGAGGGTTCTAAGTCATTTTGTAGTAAAAAAAAAAATTCTCAGGTGTATTAAAAAAAAAAAAGTAGATATTTACATGTATTTTTACTACAAAATGGTTTAGAACCCTCAAATGTTATATATTTTCCGAAAGCGGAGGCCCTGGAGAATAAAATGGGGATTGTTGAAATTTTTTTCTTCTCTGATCCTCCCCTTCTTCTAGTGTCCCCCTCTTATCCTCTGAGCCCTCCTTGTAGAAGCACTAGAGAATGTTTTTTTTTTTGAAGACTTATACAATTCAAATTGTATGTATGCTTTTGGAAAATATAAAACGTTTGAGAGTTCTAAGCCATTTTGTAGTAAAAAAAAAAAAATTCTCAAGTGCAGTAAAAAAAAAAAAAGTAGATATTTACACATATTATTACTACAAAATGACTTAGAACCCTCAAATGTTATATCTTCCGAATGCAGAGGCCCTGGAGAATAAAATAGAATATAACATTTGAGGGTTCTAAGTCATTTTGTAGTAAAAATATGTGTAAATATCTACTTTTTTTTTTTTACTACAAAATGACTTAGAACCCTCAAATGTTATATTCTGTTTTATTCTCCAGGGCCTCTGCATTCGGAAGATATAACATTTGAGGGTTCTAAGTCATTTTGTAGTAAAAAAAAATAAAAATGTAGATATTTACACATATTTTTACTACAAAATGGCTTAGAACCCTCAAATGTTATATATTTTCCGAAAGCATACATACAATTTGAATTGTATAAGTCTTCAAAAAAAAAAAATTCTCTAGTGCGTTTACAAGGAGGCCTCAGAGGATAAGAGGGGGACACTAGAAGAAGGGGAGGATCAGAGAAAAAAAATTGCAACAACCGCCATGTTTTTTTCCAAGGCCTCTGCTTTCAGAAAATATATAACGTGTGAGGGTTCTAACTCATTTTGTAGTAAAAAAAAAAAAAACTGGAGATATTTACACATATATGAGAAATGTCAAAATTGGCGCGGTAGGCAAGCGGTTAAATTGTAAAAGTCTTCAAAAAAATTTTTAAAAAATTCTTAAGTGCGTCTACAAGGAGGGCTCAGAGGATAAGAGGGGGACACTAGAAGAAGGGGAGGATTAGAGAAGAAAAAAATTGCAACAACCTCCATTTTATTCTCCAGGGCCTCCGCTTTTGGAAATTATATAACATTTGAGGGTTCTAAGTCATTTTTGTAGTAAAAAAAAAAAAGTAGATATTTACACGTATGTGAGAAATGTAAAAATTGGCGCGGTAGGCAAGTAGTTAACCGCCTGTCTACCGCGCCAATTTTGACATTTTATACATACGTGTAAATATCTACTTTTTTTTTTACTACAAAATGACTTAGAACCCTCAAATGTTATTTATTTTCCGAAAGCGGAGGCCCTGGAGAAAAACATGGGGGTTGTTGCAATTTTTATATTCCCTGATCCTCCCCTTCTTCTAGTGTCCCCCTCTTATCCTCTGAGGCCTCCTTGTAAACGCACTAGAGAATTTTCTTGTTTTTGAAGACTTATACAATTTAACCGCTTGTCTACCGCGCTAATTTTGACAGTGGAGAGCGGATATAGTGAATGCCGGGTCCGGGGAGACCAGATATAGTGAATGCAGGGTCCGGGGAGAGCGGGTATAGTGAATGCAGGGTCCGGGGAGAGCGGATGTAGTGAATGCGGGGTCCGGGGAGAGCGGGTATAGTGAATGCAGGGTCCGGGGAGAGCGGATGTAGTGAATGCAGGGTTTTCGGGGAGAGTGGATATAGTGAATGCGGGGTCCGGGGAGACCAGATATAGTGAATGCAGGGTCCGGGGAGAGCGGATGTAGTGAATGCGGGGTCCGGGGAGAGCGGATATAGGGAATGCGGGGTCCGGGGAGACCAGATATAGTGAATGCGGGGTCTGGGGAGAGCGGATATAGTGAATGCAGGGTCCGGGGAGAGCGGATATAGTGAATGCAGGGTCCGGGGAGAGCGGATATAGTGAATGCAGGGTCCGGGGAGACCAGATATAGTGAATGCGGGGTCCGGGGAGAGCGGATGTAGTGAATGCAGGGTCCGGGGAGACCAGATATAGTGAATGCGGGGTCTGGGGAGAGCGGATATAGTGAATGCGGGGTCTGGGGAGAGCGGATATAGTGAATGCGGGGTCCGGGGAGAATGGATATAGTGAATGCGGGGTCCGGGGAGAGCGGATATAGTGAATGCGGGGTCCGGGGAGAGCGGATGTAGTGAATGCGGGGTCCGGGGAGAGCGGATATAGTGAATGCGGGGTCCGGGGAGAGCGGATGTAGTGAATGCAGGGTTCGGGGAGAGCAGATGTAGTGAATGCTGGGTCCGGAGAGAGCGGATATAGTGAATGCGGGGTCCGGGGAGACCAGATATAGTGAATGCGAGGTCCGGGGAGAGCGGATATAGTGAATGCGGGGTCTGGGGAGAGCGGATATAGTGAACGAGGGGTCTGGGGAGAGCAGATATAGTGAATGCGGGGTCTGGGGAGAGCGGATATAGTGAACGCGGGGTCCGGGGAGACCGGATATAGTGAATGCGGGGTCCAGGGAGAGCGGATATAGTGAATGCAGGGTCCGGGGAGAGCGGATATAGTGAATGCGGGGTCCGGGGAGATCGGATATAGTGAATGCAGGGTCCAGGGAGACCAGATATAGTGAATGCGGGGTCCGGGGAGAGCGGATATAGTAAATGCAGGGTCCGGGGAGAGCGGATATAGTGAATGCAGGGTCCGGGGAGAGCGGATATAGTGAATGCGGGGTCCAGGGAGACCAGATATAGTAAATGCGGGGTCCGGGGAGAGCGGATATAGTAAATGCAGGGTCCGGGGAGAGCGGATATAGTGAATGCAGGGTCCGGGGAGAGCGGATATAGTGAATGCGGGGTCCGGGGAGAGCGGATATAGTGAATGCGGGGTCCGGGGAGAGCGGATATAGTGAATGCGGGGTCCAGGGAGACCAGATATAGTAAATGCGGGGTCCGGGGAGAGCGGATATAGTGAATGCGGGGTCCGGGGAGACCAGATATAGTGAATGCGGGGTCCGGGGAGACCAGATATAGTGAATGCGGGGTCCAGGGAGAGCGGATATAGTGAATGCGGGGTCCAGGGAGAGCGGATATAGTGAATGCAGGGTTCGGGGAGAGCGGATATAGTGAATGCAGGGTCCGGGGTTTAGTAACACTTTAAGGCTCAGGTCATTGTCTGATGACAGCTACATTGATCAGGTAAATACAAATTCATGCAAGAAATAACAAAGTTACATTTTGAGTTTTATACTTTGGATTTCTTTTTCTCCTTTATCAGCCAATCAGTACAAAGCTAAATAAAAGTTGTTTAGCGCCATAATAAAATGAAGTAGGCTGCCATTATAACAAAGCCACCAATGAATGGTAACCAGACGGAGGAATTTGTGAATCTGTATTGTGAGAGCGGATATAGTGGATGTCGGCTTCACTGGCCAACCTCCCTCACCTGGGTTCCTGTCAAAATCGGGTACCCAATGGGGCCGATTTCTCATGGGGAGCGGGGGACCAGTACTTCCAGTACACCAAGACATGGGTTGGATTTCACATTTACTGCCAAAGAGGGAAGAAGCTAGTTGGCCCTCCTGGGAAGTGTATGAGAGGTCCATGTGAAGGAATCCCTAAGTTCAGGAAAGGGAGAAAAAGATTGAGGAGAAACTCCTAAGAGAGGGGTTTAGGTGTTTAGTGTGGTTTAGGTAGTTTAGTGCGGTTTAGGTAGTTAGTGTGGTTTAGGCGTTTAGTGTGGTTTAGGTAGTTAGTGTGGTTTAGGTAGTTAGTGTGGTTTAGGCGTTTAGTGTGATTTAGGTGTTTAGTGTGGTTTAGGTAGTTTAGTGTGGTTTAGGTAGTTAGTGTGGTTTAGGTGTTTAGTGTGGTTTAGGTAGTTAGTGTGGTTTAGGTAGTTAGTGTGGTTTAGGCGTTTAGTGTGGTTTAGGTAGTTAGTGTGGTTTAGGCGTTTAGTGTGGTTTAGGTAGTTAGTGTGGTTTAGGTAGTTAGTGTGGTTTAGGTAGTTAGTGTGGTTTAGGTAGTTAGTGTGGTTTAGGTAGTTAGTGTGGTTTAGGCGTTTAGTGTGATTTAGGTGTTTAGTGCGGTTTAGGTAGTTTAGTGCGGTTTAGGTAGTTAGTGTGGTTTAGGCGTTTAGTGCAGTTTAGGCGTTTAGTGTGGTTTAGGTAGTTAGTGTGGTTTAGGTGTTTAGTGTGGTTTAGGCGTTTAGTGTGGTTTAGGTAGTTAGTGTGGTTTAGGAGTTTAGTGTGGTTTAGGCGTTTAGTGTGGTTTAGGCAGTTAGTGTGGTTTAGGTGTTTAGTGTGGTTTAGGCGTTTAGTGTGGTTTAGGCGTTTAGTGTGGTTTAGGTGTTTAGTGTGGTTTAGGCGTTTAGTGTGGTTTAGGTAGTTAGTGTGGTTTAGGCGTTTAGTGTGGTTTAGGTAGTTAGTGTGGTTTAGGCGTTTAGTGTGGTTTAGGTAGTTAGTGTGGTTTAGGAGTTTAGTGTGGTTTAGGTAGTTAGTGTGGTTTAGGTAGTTAGTGTGGTTTAGGCGTTTAGTGTGGTTTAGGCGTTTAGTGTGATTTAGAATAGGGAAGCACTTACTCTTTAGCTAGATCTGGGTTTTAGATCAAATGTTGGATTCAACACCTCCCATTTGTATGTTCCGATCAATAAAAACCCAAAAGAGGGTCTAAATCTTTCCTACTCCATTCATCACTAAAAAAATAAAGTTTTGCCTTGAGCCGGGCTTTACGGCACGGAGTGGACAGATAGAGGGGTTGGTAGGAGGCGGAAGAGACGAACACTTTGCAGCTAATGGCAGATTACCATTCTAAAGGAGAGAACGCACATCAGGAGCGGTTGGCGTTGGCAGGAAGAGTTATGGAGGAGCAGCGGGTTGCAATTAAGCACATGTTATTATAACTATCATTAATTTGTGCAACCTCGCATCGACTCCGCCGGGAAATAACTGACTCAATGGCATCTTCACGTCAACACATTTCAAGCACATTGACTCCTATCCAGAAATAGTTTATTGGCTTTTTATGCCAGCCATAAAGGAAACTCTCCAAGATGCAGAGACGACTTTGTACTTTGCAATGGGCGGCCGAAGGGAATATATTTAATATGAGCAAATGGATGCCAGCTGGTTTCCTTCATCGGAGAATTGCAAAATGTTTATTTTTGATACATTGATGTTGCTGGTTGAATCCCTACGGAAAAGAGAGAAACTCGACCAAAAAAAAAAATGATTTTACAAAAAAGTCAAAAAGTGACATAACAATTATTGCTAATTTGCAGCAGTTTAAAAAAATGCAACAAAGGCCTGACGACAAAGGCCTGACGCACGGCGATACATCTTTTCACAAACAAGACATTTTTGGCTTCATAAAGTTCATTTTTTTTATAACGCAGTGAAATGGAAGGATATACAGTGATTTGGTTGCTGAAGACTCGGAGGACGAGAGGCATTGTGTGTCTCCTCGCCGCGGCCGTCCATCAGATGTCCTCTACTTCGGGATTTGGTCTTTTAACCACTTGAGCTCCAGAGGATTTACCCCCCTTAATGACCACGCCTCTTTTTGCTACTCGGCGCTGAACTACTTCAACTGATAATTGCGCGGTCATGCAATGCTGCACCCAAACGAAATTTACGTCCTTTTTTTCACACAAATAGAGCTTTCTTTCGGTGGTATTTGGTCACCTTTTTTATTTTTCTTGCTATAAACAAAAAAAGGCCAAAAATTTTGAAGAAAAACAATATTTTTTACTTTCAGCTATAAAAAATATATAGTAAACTCAAAGTTGGTTATAAATTTAGGCCAAAATGTATTCTGCTCCATGTTTTTGGTAAAAAAATCCCAATAAGTGTATATTGATTGCTTTGTGTGAAGTTATAGCGTCTACAAACTATGGTATAGATACTGCAATTTACGCCATTTTCTGCTATACAGCGCTGCGCTAGTTTAACGGACAATTGTGCGGTCATGCAATACGGTACATAAATGAAATTTACATCCTTTTTTCCCCACAAATTGAGCTTTCTTTCGGTGGTATTTGATCGCCTGTGCAGTTTTTATTTTTTGCGCTATAAAAAAAAAGGCTGACAATTTTGAGGAAAAAAAAACAATATTTTGGACTTTTTGCTATAAAACATGTCCAGTAAAAAAAAATGTAAAAATCTAATTTAGTCATAAATTTCTGCCAAAATGCATTCTGCGACATGTCTTTGCTAAAAAAAAAACCCAATACGTGTAAATTAATTGGTTTACGTGAAAGTTATAGCGTTTACAAATGGCGGGAAAGATACTGGGATTTTTAGGTTTTTTTAATACTAATAATGGCGGCGATCAGCGACCTAAGGCAGCGATCAGTGACTTATGGCGGGACTGCGGCGGACATTCTGACATTGGGGGGTACTGACTTGGGGTCACTGACATCCCCAAAAACACCAATACAGTGATCAGTGCAAAAAGAAAAACACTGACACTGTACTAATGGCACTGGGGAGGAAGGGGTTAACTTTATTTTGCAGGGAAGGGTTATAGGAGTGAGGGGAGTGTTTTACTAGGGGGCAGGGTGTGTACTGGGCGGGGCAAGGCTGATCGAGAAAGAGAAACTGTTCTTTCTCAATCAGCTCATCCTTGAGCTGACAGGGAAGTGACAGACAGCACAGCTACTGCAGCTGTGCTCTCTGTCACTGTTTACTGCCGATACGCTAAGGAGCGGCTGTGACCCGGCGACTGACATCCGCGGCGGTGATCGGCGGGACAGATAGGGTGGCGGCGCGCCTCGTGCGCGCCCCCTATTTGTTTACAAAACACACGTTTTAAAACGTGGTTTTGCCTGCCAGTGCTGCCCTGCCGCCGTATATCTACAGTAGCTGGGCAACAAGTGGTTAATTTGAGCAAATGTGATTTTAGACTACAATGGAACTCTCCGGGAATTTTTATTTTTTTAAAGAATATGTAAACCCAATGTAGCCCCCCTCCCCCCCACCCGACTCCCCTGAAGACAGGATAGTACCTCCAGAGGGAAGGCTAAAAAGGGAGATCAAAACAGAAACTGGGCGCCAGTCGCTTTAGGTCTTTTTCAAAGCTTTAATGATGAACTTGAAAGGAACTGGAAGGAGAGGGTTAGGGGTTCCAGATGCCATGCAGATCACTTACAGACTCCTTGGACCGAGAACAAAGTCCATCTTCACAGTATCAGAACCTTTAACCACTTGCCGACCGCAGATAGCTGAATGACGGCTTCACTGCGGCTGTCCAGTTCTGGGAGGGTGTCCTACGGACACAGATGATCACATGGTATGGTAAAAGGCCAATCACAGCGGCCTTTTACCACATGATCAGCTGTGTCCAATGACATGCTGATCACCGGGAAATGCAATTGCCAAAAATCTGCTGCACTTTCCTCATGCTGTCAGAGTGTGAGGAAAGTACTGCCGAGAACAGGCAGCTGTCAGAGGAGGGATAGGCACCAATCATCAGGGCCCAGCAGTGCCGCCCACAAATGCCCAGCAGTGACACCCACCCCTGCCTATCAGTGCTCATCAATGCCACCCACCTGTGCCCAGCAGTGTGACCCACCTGTGCCACCCACCAGTGTCCATCAGTGCAGCCCAGCAGTGCCATTCTGCAGTGCCACCCAGCAGTGCCGCTAGTCAGTACCCACCAGTGCCATCAGTCAGTGCTGTGAGCCAGTACCCATCCGTGCCGCCTATCAGTGCCCATCAGTGCCGCCTATTAGTGCCCATCATCAGTGCCAACTCATCAGTGCTGCCTATCAGTGCTGTCAATCCAGTACCCATCAGTGCCACCTATCAGTGCCCATCAGTGCCGCCTAGGAGTGCCCATCATCAGTGCCAACTCATCAGTGCCGCCTATCATTGCCGCCTATCAGTGCCCATCATTGCCACCTATCAGTGCCCATCAGTGCCGCTTATCCGTGCCACCTCATCAGTTCCACCTATCAGTGCCCATCAGTGTTGCCTATCAGTGCCGCCTATCAGTGCCCATCAGTGCTGCCTATCAGTTCAGCCTCATCAACGCACATCAGTGAAGGAGAAAAGTTACCTGTTTGCAAAATTTTATAATAGTAACAAAAAAAAACTTTTTTTTTTAGGTTTTTTTTTATAGCGCAAAAAAAGAAAACTCCCAGCGGTGATTAAATACCACCAAAATAAAGCTCTGTTTGTGTGAACAAAATGAAAAATTTCATATGGGTAGAATCTTGCATGACCGCACAATTGTCATTCAAAGTGCGACAGCGCTGAAAGCTGAAACTTGGCCTGGTAAGGAAGGGGGTAGAAGTGCCCGGTAGGCGAGGGGTTAAGCCAACACGGCAACACTTTTAAGCACGTTTTCAGTCTAGTGAGTCCTCCAAGTGAGTCACCAGGCCCGTCTGAGAGGACAGCCTTCATCCTGACTCTCTCCAGCAACGGGCCTCCCCTGGATCTTTTCACCTTGGCTCGACTTCCTCCACTTCGGGCAGGACAGTCTCAGGACCACTTCAAAGCAGATAGGCCCCAGACAGGCTTCTGGGCCTAGCGCAGAGTTCTCTCCAGCAGCACCTCCTTAAGGTCTCCTGAGGCAAAAGAGCAAGGACATGGCCCGCCCCAGGTATATATATATACCCTCTCCCAGAATGCAACAAGTGCCATAGAAGCTCCTACTGAGCTGTCTGGAAGAAATATAAATATTCATAACCCAGGCTGGTTGTACAATCTCATGCTATGACCTGTAGTACCAGTGACGCCTACTGTCGACAATGAGAAGTGCACAACCCAACCAAGATTAGGGGAAAGTCGGATAAAGAAACTATATAATCAGTCTAAGCCAATTACAGCCCAGCCAAAAACTAGATTTGCAAAGTATACCAAGTTTAGGACAAGGGGGCTACATCACCATTTCATATTGCTGATACAGTTGGGCAAAAAAGTATTTAGTTTGCCACCAATTGTGCAAGTTCTCCCACTTACAAAAATGAGAGAGGCCTGTAATTGGCATCATAGGTAGACCTCAACTATGAGAGACAAAATGAGAAAACAAATCCAGACAATCACATTGGCTGATCTGGAAAGAATTTATTTGCAAATTATGGTGGAAAATAAGTATTTGGTGAATATGAAAAGTTCATGTCAATACTTTGTTATATATCCTTTGTTGGCAATGACAGAAGTCAGACGTTTCCTGGAAGTCTTCACAAGGTTGGCACACACTGTTGCTGGTATGTTGGCCCATCCTCCATGCAGATCTCCTCTAGAGCAGTGATGTTTTGGGGCTGTCGCTGGGCAACCGACTTTCAACTCCCTCCAAAGGTTTTCTATGGGGTTGAGATCTGGAGACTGGCTAGGCCACTCCAGGACCTTGAAATGCTTCTTACGAAGCCACTCCTTCGTTGCCCGGGCGGTATGTTTGGGATCATTGTCATGTTGGAAGACCCAGCCACGTTTCATCTTCAATGCCCTTGCTGATGGAAGGAGGTTTGCACTCAAAATCTCACGATACATGGCCCCATTCATTCTGTCCAGGACATGGATCAGTCCACTACACCACTACTATATCACTACTACACCACACCTACACCACAACTACACCACAACTACACCACAACTACACCACTACTACATCACTACTACACCACATTTACACTGCTACTACACCACAACTACACCACTACTACATCACTACTACACCACATTTACACTGCTACTACACCACAACTACACCACCACTACACCGCCACTACAACACTACTACACCACAACTACACCACTACTACACCACTACTACACCACAACTACACCACTACTACATCACTACTACACCACATCTACACTGCTACTGCTCCAGGACCTTGAAATGCTTCTTATGAAACCACTCCTTCGTTGCCCGGGCGGTATGTTTGGGATCATTGTCATGTTGGAAGACCCAGCCACGTTTCATCTTCAATGCCCTTGCTGATGTAAGAAGGTTTGCACTCAAAATCTCACGATACATGGCCCCATTCATTCTGTCCTGTACATGGATCAGTCGTCCTGGTCCCTTTGCGGGGAAACAGCCCCAAAGCATGATGTTGCCACCCCCATGCTTCACAGTAGGTATGGTGGTCTTTGGATGCAACTCAGCATTCTCTCTCCTCCAAACACGACGAGTTGTGTTTCTACCAAACAGTTCTATTTTGGTTTCATCTGACCATATGACATTCTCCCAATCCTCTTCTGGATCATTCAAATGCTCTCTAGCAAACTTCAGACGGGCCCGGACATGTACTGGCATTAAGCAGGGGGACACGTCTGGCACTGCAGGATCTGAGTCCCTGGCGGCGTAGTGTGTTACTGATGGTAGCCTTTGTTACGTTGGTCCCAGCTCTCTGCAGGTCATTCACTAGGTCCCCCCGTGTGGTCCTGGGATTTTTGCTCACCGTTCTTGTGATCATTTTGACTCCACGGGGTGAGATCTTGCGTGGAGCCCCAGATCGAGGGAGATTATCAGTGGTCTTTTATGTCTTCCATTTTCTAATTATTGCTCCCACAGTTGATTTGTTCACACCAAGCTGCTTGCCTATTGCAGATTCAGTCTTCCCAGCCTGGTGCAGGTCTACAATTTTGTTTCTGGTGTCCTTCGACAGCTCTTTGGTCTTCACCATAGTGGAGTTTGGAGTGTGACTGTTTGAGGTTGTGGACAGGTGTCTTTTATACTGATAACAAGTTCAAACAGGTGCCATTGATACAGGTAATGAGTGCAGGACAGAGGAGCCTCTTAAAGAAGAAGGTACAGGTCTGTGAGAGCCAGAAATCTTGCTTGTTTGTAGGTGACCAAATACTTATTTTCCACCATAATTTGTAAATAAATTCTTTCCAGATCAGTCAATGTGATTGTCTGGATTTGTTTTCTCATTTTGTCTCTCATAGTTGAGGTCTCCCTATGATGCCAATTACAGGCCTCTCTCATCTTTGTAAGTGGGAGAACTTGCACAATTGGTGGCGGACTAAATACTTTTTTGCCCCACTGTATGTGCCTGCTGTACCATGTACTTTTATGAAAAGGCATCCTGTTCTCTTTGTATTTCTTCCTTTGTGTGAAATCCCTGGTGTTCCTGCCAGTCTCTCTGCACTCCTATCAAAAACTGACCACACTAGGCATGAGAACACAGCGTGGTCAATTTTCTGGCTGTGCTGGAAACTCAGTTTGCTCTCCTCCAATCATAAGACTTGTCCTAGAACTCCCCCCCCCCCTTCACAGCCACTCACTGGGAAGATCAGCATGCTGCTGTTTTCCTTCCTCCAGCTCACTAAGCTCTTATGCAGCTGAGAACAGAAGGTATGTGATTGCTTATATAAAAAAGGGGAAAAAAGGTATTTATGTTTTTTTAAATATATATTTTTTATATATATCTATGCACAAATGTTTTGTTTTTCATTTCTATTTTAAACTGTATGGGTTGTTTTACACAGTTATGGTTTACAAATACTTTAAGGCCTCTGTTGACTGTCTTTTGTTCTCATAAGAAGGGTTTTGCTTTTTCATACGAGTCCACGAGAATGCAAAACCCATTTGAAGCAGATCAGATGCGATTTAGATGCAGCACTACCTCCTTAGGAGTCGCTGAGTCTTTTGGGTTCCACTTGCACACTGAGCTTATTTTTTTTAGCTTTAGTAAGTGGTATCGAACTTGGATGTGGTTCAGGGGTGTATGGGATGCCCAAGGAACTGTGAACATGAGAACAAATCTCCATAGCAACTATGTACACCTCCATAGACAGACAGTTTCTCTTTGGAGAGCTCTCCAGCCCTTCTGATGTACCTTCGCAGACCCCAGATGAATCCTTCTCTTCACCCAGCTGCTTGAGTGAATTCCTGAGCGAGGGGATCCAGAAACTGCCACTGTAGTAGAGCAGCCCCAGATGAGGAGCTAGTTGGGTTTGCCACCTGACTGCCTTCTCTCCTTATCCAGTTCAGGGGGTGCAGGATTATTTACTCAGTCCTTTCCTGTAAGCGTGTTGGGTTGGTGGCTTCCTTCAGGCCTTATACTGAACTGGCTCCTTCCCTGCTTCCAAGGCTGTCCTCTCTCAGGGGATGGTTGAGGCTGAGAGATCCTCCTTCCCAGATCCTACCTGTAGGTTGGCCACTCCCTCTGACTTCAAACTCCAGTCTTCTCACATCATTTTCAAGCTGACACTGACCATTTACTGATCAGGCTTGCCAATACTTAAGGGCTACCCTGACCCCATGCCACGGCTCCTACTTTGGGATTGGTCAGAGGCCCTTGAGTATGCAGATCAGCTCCTTCCTCATTACCACACATACTATAGTTGCACTCTGAGTGTAATGTCAGGGACCTCCGTGGTGCCTTCCCCGGCGCACACGCAATAGCAGCGGCTGATGCCGGGACACAAGCACCAGGTCCCGGTGGGCTGCGGCTGACAGGATTCCGCACATGCGCAGTAGGAGCCGCGGGCGCTCCTTGGGCGGCCAATGACAGCCCGGGGGCGCATCCTGGGCGGCCAATGACAGTGCAGGGCGCAATATTTAAAGATGCCCTGCACTGTGACAAGTTGCCGCAAGGTCTGACCTGTTACCTGAGTTTCCTGTGCCCTGTGATTATTGATACGGATTGTTTGACCCTTCTGCCTGCTCCAGCTCTGACCCAGATTGTTTGACTACTCTGCCTTCTCCTGAGTTTGACCCGGATTGCCCCTGACTACGCTGCCTTCTCCTATGCCGACCCCCGGCTTGTTTGACCATTCTGCAGACTGACTACGATACTGACCCTGCGTGTGACCTGACCACTCTCTGCCTGCCGTCTCGGTACCTCGCCATCCCCCACGGTGACAGCCACCAGTTTATCCTCCCTGGTCCTGCCGGCCTCCTCACATCTGGCTCTCTTCTGGTTTACACTCATCCCCAGAGGTTCCCTCTGCCACTGGTGGTATTGCTCGGAGGTCGTGACCTGGTCCTGGTTCTGCTTCAAGTCCATTCCCACCATCAGGGGCCCTGGTAAACACGCAGACCGGGACTTAGACTCCACGCTCCGGGTGATTCCGTCTAGTGGGCTGCCAGAGGCACCACCTGGTGGATCCGTAACAGTAATGCACTCCTGAACCCTGCACTCTGAGTGTAATGCACTCCTGAACCCTGCACTCTGAGTGTAATGAACTCCTGAACCCTGCAGTCTGAGTGTAATGCACTCCTGAACCCTGCACTCTGAGTGTAATGCACTCCTGAACCCTGCACTCTGAGTGTAATGCACTCCTGAACCCTGCACTCTGGTGTAATGAACTCCTGAACCCTGCACTCTGAGTGTAATGAACTCCTGAACCCTGCAGTCTGAGTGTAATGCACTCCTGAACCCTGCACTCTGGTGTAATGAACTCCTGAACCCTGCACTCTGAGTGTAATGCACTCCTGAACCCTGCAGTCTGAGTGTAATGCACTCCTGAACCCTGCACTCTGAGTGTAATGCACTCCTGAACCCTGCAGTCTGAGTGTAATGCACTACTCAACCCTGTACTCTGAGTGTAATGCACTCCTGAACCCTGCACTCTGAGTGTAATGCACTCCTCAACCCTGCACTCTGAGTGTAATGCACTCCTGAACCCTGCACTCTGGTGTAATGCACTCCTGAACCCTGCACTCTGAGTGTAATGCACTCCTCAACCCTGCACTCTGGTGTAATGAACTCCAGAACCCTGCAGTCTGAGTGTAATGCACTCCTGAACCCTGCACTCTGAGTGTAATGCACTCCTCAACCCTGCACTCTGAGTGTACTGCACTCCTGAACCCTGTACTCTGAGTGTAATGCACTCCTGAACCCTGTACTCTGAGTGTACTGCACTCCTCAACCCTGCACTCTGAGTGTAATGCACTCCTGAACCCTGCACTCTGAGTGTACTGCACTCAACTCTGCACTCTGTATGTAGCTCAATCCTGAATTCTGCACTCTGTACGTTGTGCACTTTTGAACCCTGTACTCTGAATGTAATCCACTCCTGAACTCTGCACTCTGTACATGGAGCACCCCTGAATTCTGCACTTTTGCACATAATAAACTCCTGAACCCTGCACTCTGTATGTAAAGCATTCTTGAACTCTGCATTCTGTATATAGCACATGGGGGGTGTTGTTGATGATGTTGATGGCAAGTGTTGCGATGGGGGCGTGATAGAGTTCCTGTACTTACTCTCTGAGAAAAAAAGCCCTGTAGCCTTAGGCCTCATTTACACTTGTATTTGTAATTGCTCCCCTTTCTACTGCATGCACGTGAAGGCAAAGCTCCATTTTGTTTCAATGCGGGGTCAAGGGAGGGGCCAGGGGTGGGGTTCAAGGGGGCCCTGTCAGGTAGTCTGTACAGGGCCGCATGATTTTCCTAACAGTGGCTCTGGTCCCAAGCATGTTTCAAGCCACCTACTGTTGATTGACTTTCTCCTCTGCTGGAAATCCATTCCAAGCATCAACCACCCTTCCAGTAAAATAATACTTACTAAGATTAGTTTCGAACTTTCCAGCTGACATGACCTCAAATTAGCGGGAGGAAAGTTCAACACTAATCTAACAAAACTAATCGTATTGTTTTCCTGAGAGAGCAGTTGATGCTTGGAATCAGTGGTGTCCCGAGGCAGGTGCGGGGGGTGCGGTCCGCACCGGGTGACACCGACCGCACGGGGTGACACCAGGCCCGCTCCACAAAAAGGTAAATTGTAAAGCAAGCCGACGATCATTGGCTTTCTTTACAAATTACCTTTTCTTACCTTTTCTTGGATTCGGTGTCACCCGGTATAGGTTGCACTCGGACGATCCTGCGGGGTGACACCGGTGTATCGGCAAGATGTGTCTCCCACGTAGATGTCCCCCTGAAGCAACTGCGCATGTCCCGGTTTCAGGCACGATAAATCGATGATAGAACTACTGCTATCATCAGTTGATCGTGCCTGAAACCGGGACATGCGCAGTTGTCCCGGACCCGCTCCAAGAAAAGGTAAGTTGTAAAGAAAGCCGACGATCCCCGCACGATGGTTCGGATCTGCGGATTGAGAATAATGGATCGGAGTCTGATCCATTATGCTCCCCAATCTGCAGATCCCATCCATCCTGCGGGGATTGTCAGAGGGGGTGTCACCAAGTGTTACCGCACCGGGTGACACCAACCCTAGGGACGCCTCTGCTTGGAATATACTTCTGGCTTCTTTTACTATAAGTCCTGATGAAGGGGACGATGGGTGGTCCTGAATCACTTTGGCTGTAGCACCTACTATACGTTTGGAGTAAAGTCTTATTTTGGACTGTAACACTTTAGTGAGGCACTCCGATTTTCACAGTCAAATATTACTTTCAGATTCCAAGGTTACTGCGGCAGTTCCTTTGTTCATGGGAGCAGGCTACATATCACATTTTATTAGATCCACCTTGCTAGTATCGGGTTGGACCCCCCTTTTGCCTTCAGAACTGCCTTCATTCTTCGTGCTGTAGATTCAACAAGGTGTTGGAGACATTCCTCAGAGATTTTGGTCCATATTGACATCGAGTTTCTATTGCCTTTCTATCATCTGGAACCAGTCTGCCCATTCTTCTCTGACCTCTGACATCAACAAGGCATTTTCCTCCACACAACTGGGTATTTTCCCTTTTTCGGACCATTCTCTGTAAACCCTAGAGATGGTTGTCCGTGAAAATCCCAGCAGATCAGCAATTTTTGAGATACTCCTACCAGCCTACCTGGCACCAACAACCATGCCACGTTCAAAGTTATTAAATCCCCTTTCCTCCCCATTCTGATGTTCGGTTTGAACTTCAGTAAGTCTTCTTCACCACATCTAGATGCCTAAATGCATTGAGTTGCTGTCATTTGATTGGCTGATTAGCAATTTGTGTTACCAAGCAATGGAGCAGGTGTACCTAATAAAGTTGCTGGTGAGTGTAGATGCCCCATTGGATTGCCACCTGTACAGTTTTGTCAAATATACCAATAGCACAAAGTTATTATCTGCAAACAAACAACAAACTTTGGTACCCTATATTTGCCATAGGTGATGATTTAAAAGCTCCTACAGGTCATCAGTTTAGCATGAACTGTGAATAATGGCTCTCACTCGTGTATGGCGATATGTAACGTGTACCTCAAGCAACGTTTTCTTACATAGGAACCCCCAATTTACGATCGTGTGTGCAAGCACTTGGGGGTGGGGAAAATTTTGTGTGTGGGGCAGTTTTAGGTGCTGGGTATAAATATAAATTCTCCAGCTCCTGACGATCGCAGCGATACCATATATGTGTGTGTTGTTTGTTGTTTGTACCCGGAGTACAGCCCAGAAACAATAGTGCGCATTTTGTTTCTATCCTTTTTTTTTTTTACCTAAAACACACTGACACTGACATTGACACTAACTGACACTGAGACCAATTTTTTTACTCCTGACCTTTGACCCTGACCTTTGACCCAAACACTAACCCTGGCACTGAACTACATCAAACCTTGATCTAGGTATTTTTTTCTTTATTTTTTCTTTTATTTTTTAATATTTATTTATCTTTTTTTTTTTTTTTTAAAAACCCATTTTTTTTTTCTCTCTATGAAAGGAGTTAGAGAGATAGAATATATAATAGAATGCATATAATGATACAATGTATAATAGGATGTATACAATGATACAATGTATAATGGAATGTATATAATGATACAATGTATAATGGAATGTATATAATGATACAATGTATAATAGGATGTATATAATGATACAATGTATAATATAATGTATATAATGATACAATGTATATAATGATATAATGGAATGTATATAATGATATGATGTATAATAGAATGTATATAATGATACGATGTATAATAGAATGTATATAATGATACAATGTATAATGGAATGTATATAATGATATGATGTATAATAGAATGTATATAATGATACAATGTATAATAGTGTCAGGGCCTAGGCTTGAACCTGGGACTTCTACTGTGTCAGGCAGTAACTCTTCTCATTGAGCTACCTAGGATGCTGGACAACACTCTGCCTCTTCTATTGGATAATCCTGCCTTGTGCCTTGATTACTCTTGAACCTTGAACTCCTTGCTCCTCCCATGAACTTCCTATATAAGCCATGTCCTTGGACTTCCTCCTTGCCAGATTATTGTGCCTTTCCAGCCAATATCCCGCTACTGTTCCTGCTGCTGTCTACACCTCCGCTACTGATCTTTGGCTTGTTCCTGACCACGATTTTGTCTCATCCTAACGTACTACGATTGATCTGCTACCATTTGTGACCGACCCTTGGATTGTGACCGACTCTGCTTTCGTCTGATCCCTAACCTGTTGATCCGCTATTGGTTCCCAGTCTGCTCATTCCCTGGTGGGGTGATCCTGAGATCTGCGACCTGGTATTAACACGCAGCCCAATCCATCTCCACCATTAGGAGCTCTGGTGAATACCGGTTAATACTTAGACCCCGCACCTCAGGTGAGCCTGCGTCATTCCCAGGGGGATCCGCTGGTGTACCTATCCTGCTGGTTCCAGGTAAGCCTTTTACTGCTATAGCAACTGGTCTCTGACCTGACCTTACACCGTGACAAATATGATGTATATAATGATACAATGTATAATAGAATGTATATAATGATACAATGTATAATAGGATGTATATAATGATACAATGTATACTATGATGTATATAATGATACAATGTATAATAGAATGTATATAATGATACAATGTATAATAGGATGTATATAATGATACAATGTATAATGGAATGTATATAATGATACAATGTATAATAGGATGTATATAATGATACAATGTATAATGGAATGTCTATAATGATACAATGTATAATGGGATGTATATAATGATACAATGTATAATAGGATGTATATAATGATACAATGTATAATGGATTGTCTATAATGATACAATGTATAATGGGATGTATATAATGATACAATGTATAATGGGATGTATATAATGCTACAATGTATAATGGGATGTACATAATGATACAATGTATCTCTCTTCTCCATTCTTAGAGAGAGAAAAAAACAAGGGGGCCGGGCTGTATAGTGATTGATCACTGTGATAGCCAATCAGAGACTATCACAGCGATTGTGTGACCCGGAATCGGGAGTCCCGGGTTGCGATCGTTAGAATGGGACCTGGGGCTCTCAGTGACACCTCGGTCTTTGTGCTGGAAGTGCGCAGTGTGGTGAGCTCCCAGCACAAAGACAGGTTTGCGAATATGCGGCCCCACAGAAAAAGTCCAGTTCCGTGAGGGCGCATATTTGTGTTAAGTCGACATCAAGGGGTTAGTGAGACATTAGGGGTCTTTTAGACCCCTAGGGGTTTATTTACTAAAGCTGGAGAGTCCAAAATCAGACTCCCTTCTGCATAGAAACCAATCAGCTTCTAACCTCAGCTTGTTCAATGAAGCTTTGGCAATGAAACCTGGAAGCTGATTGGTTTCTATGCAGAAGTGAGTCTGATTTTGGACTCACCAGCTATAGTAAATAAACCCCCTAATGTCTCACCTGCCTTCCACTGAGGCTAATGGAGTGTGGATTGTACTGCATTAGCGTCTTACCTGGCTGCAAGAGCCAGAAACCAAAAGTGACATTTTACACATTGTTTCTAGCTAGGGGAGATCAGCAAATGAATGTTCACTGGTCTCCCTCCCCTCCACTTGTTGACACCCACCATGTAGGTCTTGGGCCCACAGGTGGGACAGGGGATCCCATGAAGCATTGTGTGTGTGTGTGTGTGTGTGTGGGGGGGGTATTGCTTTCATTAGGAAGCCAAGAGTTGGCTTGTGGAGTGTAACCTCTTCCCCCCGCCCCGCCACTGCCATAGGACTTTTGGTGGTGGCAGTAAAAGGGATAAAGACAAAAATGTTGTGTGCTATAAATGTCTTTACAAACCCAGATGTTACCTTGCAAAAGAAGCCATGACAACATCACTCTGCTGTACATAGTCTGTGCAGAGAGTAGAACAGTGGGAAGAACCAAGCAGGCCCCGCCCACTATAGGTTGCCTACAGAAAAATACAGGAGGGGTGGAGACAAGACCAGTCGCCCCGCAACAAAGAGAGAGAGAGAGAGCATAACTGTGGGAGGGGCCCAGCAGGCTCCATCCACTCAGTACAGGCTGCCTACAGAAAAATACAGGAGGGGTGGAGACAGGGGCGGACTGACCATTCAAGCACTCGGGCACTGTCCGAGGGTCCGGGGTCAGTAGGGGGCCCCATGAGATGCGCCTGGTACCTTTCATTGGCTTTTTCATAGGCTTTTTTGGATGTGGGCAAGGACACAGGGGCCCCATGATCCACTATTGCCCGGGGGCCCCATGAGTTGTCAGTCCGCCCCCGGGTGGAGACAAGATCAGTCGCCCCGGAACCAAGAGAGAGAGTAGAACTGTGGGAGGGATCTAGCAGGCTCCACCCACTTAGTACAGGCTGCCTACAGAAAAATACAGGAGGGGTGGAGACAAGACCAGTCGTCCCAGAACAAAGAGATAGAGGGGGGGAGAGAGAGAGGGGGGGGAGGGGGGAGGGGGGAAGTGGAGAGAGAGAGGGGGAGGAGGAGACCAGTCATCCCGGAACAAAGAGAGAGAGAACAAAACTGTGGGAGGAGCCCATCAGGCTCCACCCACTCAGTACAGGCTGCCTACAGAAAGCTACAGGTAGGAGGGGGCGGAGACCAGACCAGTCTCCCTGCACAAGGACAAAGAGTAGAAGTGATCCGTCTTTATTACAGAAAGCCTGATACTGGATTACGGCACAGATCTGGAAGAAATACACAAAGAACACACATGAGGAATGGATTTTTTATCCCAGACTTCAGCTTTAAGCCTTTTCTTCTTCAGAGAAGAAGTTGGGCCAACTGAGAATTAATAAATAATTTCTGTAAATGGCATTTTTTTGGAACTTCATAGTAATTAAAAAGCATTAATGGGACTCAAACTTGGAAAAGACAAGGCAAAGTTCCTTCTTTAACCCCAAACGGTCCACCAATTAATTAAACTGCTTGTCGAGTTCATTGTCATAAATCGCTACGTCTCCGGAACGGCGTATTGCCAAGTGACCTGAGCGGCGGGCATGCGGAATGTAATTACATTTTGCGATGTACAGTCATTTCCCCGGAGGGGTCGGAGCCAAACAAACAAAGTGACGGACGTCAATAGGAGGCAAATTATCTTAGTAGCAAATATTTGTGGTTCTTAGAAGTGTAACTGCAACAAAAATAAAGAGCGAGTAAATATGCAGCCCGAGGAGACAGATCTTAAAGTGCTAAAGTTGGGTTTTAAAGAATTCTAGATATGGATAATTCTATATAATTATAGTGGACCATCTTGGACCATTGTAACTATTCATACACCATACCTGTGGGATGCCTCTAGAACACGTGTCATACACAAGGCCCGAGGGCTGAATCCGGCCCACCAGGCCATTTTATGTGGCCCTCACACCTCCCCTTCAGTTGCCGTCTTCCCCCTCATCTCCTCCCCACCTTGTCCCAGCAGTCAGCAGCAGAGAGGAGGACAGAACTTCTCTGGTCCTCCTCCAGACCCTTCACTTTCTGCATCCCAGCTACACCCCAGTTTCCTCTTGGCATCAACACAAGGTTAGGGGGGACACTGTGAAGTCAGGGAGGGTGGGGTACTCTTGACTTCTGATGGTGGGGTACTCTGGACATCTAGTCTTACAGATACCACTAGCCCTTTGAGGGCAACCATAATGCTGATGTGGCCCACAATAAATTGAGTTGGCACCCCTGATCTAGAAGGTAGAAATCTCTGTAGTAGGCCCAGTGATGTATTTAGGTTTCATGCTGCCCTAGGCAACACAAAATTCTGCTCCCCCTCCCACCCGCCCCACAGAGAGACCCTGACACTGAACAACAACCCCCTCCTCCACGAAGAGAGCCTGACATTGACTAGCAACACCCCAGGCCCCACCCACCCAAGAGAGCCTTCCACTACCACCGCCCCCATACACTGGCAACCCCCCCCCCCATCCCTACGAGAGTGAAGACATTCACCTTCACAGCTCAGGACACCCCCAGGAACAAGAGTCAGGCTCTGCATACACCATAAAGCAGCCCGCAGCCTCTCTCAGATCCCACTTGGTCCCCATGCTGCGAGTGTCCCTTCTGCCATCCCTTCTTTTGGGGGGCAGTGCTGCCCCCTTGAAAAATGCTGTTGCCCCCCCTGAAAAATGCCGCCCTAGGCAAATGCCTTGTTTGCCTTGTGGTAAATACACCCCTGAGTAGGCACCTCTACTACACATTAAAGGCAAGCTCAAAAGGATGCCCCCATCTAAGTGTAGAAAATCCATTAAACAAACAGGTAAAAAAACAGGATTGCACTCACTGCATAGGGAAGAAATTCAGCTTGTCATGATTTCAAAGGAAGGACCTCCAGGGACAATCAAGAACTGCAGAGTTTGGCAGGCAAAAGGCCAAGTGTTGTTGCCAAGTGTTGAGTGTACACTCACCGGCCACTTTATTAGGTCCACCTTGCTGGTATCAGGCTGGACCTCCTTTTGCCTTCAGGACTGCCTTAATTCTTTGTGGCATACTGTAGATCCAACAAGGTGTTGAAAGAATTCCTCAGAGATTTTGGTCCATATTGACATGATGGCATCACGCAGTTGCTGCAGATTTGTCGGCTGCACATCCATGATGGGAAACTCCCGTTCCACCACATCCCAAAGGTGCTCTACTGGATGGAGATCTGGTGACTGTGGAGGCCATTGGAGTCCAGTGACCTCATTGTCATGTTCAAGGAACCAGTTGGAGATGATTTGAGTTTGTGACATGGAGCATTATCCTGCTTGAAGGAGCCATCAGAAGATGGGGACACTAGCACCCAGAGTAGTTTTCTCCTGCTGTAGCCCATCTGCTTCAAAGCTCAACATGTTTTGCATTCAGAGATGATTGTAACAAGCGGGTATTTGAGTTCCTGTTGCCTTTCTATCATCTGCAACCAGCCTGCCCATTCTCCTCTGACATCAACAAGGCACAAAACTGCTACTCACTGGATATTTTCTCCTTTTCAGATCATTCTCTGTAAACCCTAGAGATGGCTGTGCATGAAAATCCCAGTAGATCAGCCATTTTTTAATTACTCAGACTAGCCGGCCTGGCACCAACAACCATGCCATGGTCAAAGTCTCTTAAATACCCTTTCTTCCCCATTCTGATGCTCGGCTTGAACTTCAGGAAGTTGTCTTCACCACGACTAGATAGCTAAATGCATTGAGTTGCCGCCATGTGATTGGCTGATTAGCAATTTGTGTTACCATACAAGTGAACGGCTGTACCTAATAAAATGACCGATGAGTGTATCTTCTGGTTAAGCTCCATGTTTGGAGAGATTTTGATTACACATCAGCGGCCATTGCTTTTCCCAGCATTTAAAGAGAACATGGTGGTCTGACCTGTAAATCAAAGGTCCATCAATTAACCCCCCTGGTGGTATTCCCGAGTGTAGCTGGGATATGGGATGGAATGAAACCCATGAACACTTTCTGTTCTTAAAAGTTCCACCCAAAAAGGGAAGTTCCACTTTAAAGATTGGTCCTCCACTCCCCATTAACCTCCCTGGTGGTATTCCCGAGTGTAGCTCGGGGTAAAGTTTCAGCACCACAAGAGGTAACCCCCCCGAGCTACACTCGGGAATACACTGCAGCGTTGCTCTGGGATCCCTTCTGCACTTACCTTGTCCTGCACTCCCGCGATGTCCCCCCTGCAGTGTCCCCTGTAATGTCCTCCGGTCGATGCCGGCATCCGTCTTCAGGGTTCCGTTCCCTGCGACGTCGGGACGTACGGGGGACGGAACTGGCGGGAAATTTTAAAATTGTAAAAGTGACATTCACTAAATACACTAAAATCACATAGTATAACATTCCTGTATCAAACCATTTCACATACATTTTGTCCCGAGTGCTTTGTCCGGCGCCCTGCCTGCATTTTTACTGTTCTTTCTGCCTGGAAACTGAGAAACGTCCATGGCGTCCAAAAAGCGTCCCTTTAGGTCAGACGCGGTTTTAGACCGGCTAGAGAACAGCGATAGTAAATCAGAACCACTTGCAGAATTGAGTGATAATGATTGGTGGGGGAAATTCCTCATCAGACACTGAAAATGATTCTGCGACTGAGCTCAGCGATGTGCGAACTTGGCGCTCTATTTCACATTTCAGTGTTTTTGGTTTGATTATATTATTGAATTACATTTATTATTATTATATTATTATTTTTTATGATTATTTATTATATTATATTTTATGATTTTGTGTTTCAAATTTTATCATACCCGGAATGTTTACTAGACTCTTGTTCGGACAGATTTCAGTGAGTTATTCCTAAGAATGACAGGCCTACAATAAAAAAACGACATATTTCCATGCAAAAAAATGTACCGCTTTGAGCACAGAAATACTGACATAATCAGACCGCTAGGGAGGTTAAGGTGAAAGCATGCTCCATAGGGGATGGTGGAGGTCATTTGGAATGATAACATGCTCATCAACCTAACAAGGGGGAAAGAAGGATTGTCACATCTTTTACTTTTTTTTTTCACTTTTAATGTGGATTGCTGACATATGGACATTCATTTATTGTGTGGTTGAGTCACATTCTTATGATTACTCCCATTAGTTCATTGTTCTGCACATGTTGATACTAGTACATGATCTGAGGATTGAGATAATTATTATATACACGGAAGCTTCAGCATATCTATTATACACTTTACTAGGATCAGGGGCGTATTTACCACAAGGCAAACAAGGCACTTGCCTAGGGAGGCATTTCTCAGGGGGGCAGCACTGCCCCCTGGAAAAATGGATGCTTGGGGCATGGGGACCAGGTGGGATCTGAGAGAGGCTGCAGGCTGCTTGATGGTGTATGCAGAGCCTGACTCTCGATTCCCAGGGATGTCCAGAGCTGTAAAAGTGAGTGACTGTCTCTCCGGGTGGGGGCAGGTTTGTTGTTGGTCAATGTCAGGCTCTCTCACTGGGTGGCGGTTCCGATTTTTGTGTTGCATAGGGCAGTACAAAACCTAAATACACCACCGCACACACCCATTAAAGGCTTGATCGCGCTTGCTTTGCTTTCTAAAGAGTGATCCATGTTTAGATCAGGGGCGTATCTACCACAAGGCAAACAAGGCACTTGCCTAGGGCAGCATTTTACAGGGGGGAAGCACCTCCCCCCAGAAGAAGGGACACGTGCACCATGGGAACCAGCTGGGATCCGAGAGAGGTCGATGGTGTATATAGAGCCTAGCTCTCGCTCCCGGGGATGCCCGGGGCTGTGAAAATGGGCGTGTCTCTATCGCCGGGGCGGGGGGGGGCAGTGGAAGGCTCTCCTGGGTGCGGGGCAGGGGTGTTGTTGGTTTATTCTCTCTCTGCGGGAGGGGGAAGGGAGGTTGTGTTGGTCAGTGTCCTTGGTGGGGGCAGATGATTTTTGTGTTGCCTAGGGCAGCACAAACCCTAAATACACCACTGACTAGGAGGTGGTTTTTCATCTAACAACCAAACACGAGGTGAACATGTGGGGTGAGTTGTGTCATAAGATTTCATATAGAATGTTGTATTAATGTTATCTCTAATATCATTGTCATACAGATGTCCCCAGACAGTCACGGGGAGGTGACTGTCTGGGGAAATATAATGTGAAAATCTCCCTTTCAGGATTCCCAAAGGGAATTTGGATTGTTCACAGTTGCAATGGTAAATATGAAAAGACGGCACATAATAAAGTGATTCCAATGCTGCATTTTCCAGCAACTGGCAAAGACCATTCTTCATGCCTTCCATACAACATAAATAGAGTAAGAGCTTTATGTGAGCAAATATTCAGTTTTAAATCAATGTCCCATGAAGTATGTCTACTGAGTCATATCCAACTCTTGGCGATTCAATGGGCCAACTCGCCGGCACCATGTCTCATAGGCTTGAAAACCATCTCTATAGGATTTTCTTGGTGAATTGTTTTACAAGGTAGGTTGCCAGGTTCTCCCTCAACCCTCCTCAGCTGCTCAACTTGGGATGGGTATGCAGAATGGGATAAAGCATGTGCATAGCCAATTTGTACAAAGATAGTAGGGCCAATTTAGACAGGAGCCAATTAAAGAGTTCCACCTGAAAGTTGCATCCTTTGGGGGAAGGGGGGAGCAGGTACCTGGTTTTGACAGGTACCCATTCCCACTTCTGGCGACAAACTCAGCCAGAAGTTCGGCACCCCCTGCAGCCCTCTAGGACACTTCCAAGGTCCCAGAGGACCGCAGCTCATTCACGAAGTACCGCGCACTTCACACATGCGCAGTAAGAAACCGGCGGTGAGGCCGCAAACCTTCACTGCCGGTTTCCCTTAGTCAAGATGGCAGTGCCAGCACCCAACAGCTGATTGTAGAATCGGCTCGGGGTGAGGACACCGCTGGATGCCTGAACAGGTAAGTCTCCAACTATTAAACGTCAGCAGCCACAGTATTTGTAGCTGCTGACTTTAAATTTTTTGGAGGGAGGTGGCAGGGGCCGGAACTCCACTTTAACCTACCAGCATGTCTTTGGAGTGTTGAGGGAAACCAGAGTACCCAGTGGAAACCTATTACCCTCTTGTGGGCCCAAAAACATCTGTCCCACCTTCCTCCTTAGTTGTCTCTCTTATTTGGCTTGATGTAAAGACCTTCAAAATTTACTATTTATCAAAAGTATTATCTTGCAATAAATTGCAGCACTGCCCCCTTAGGAGTCGCTGAGTTTTGGGTCCACCTACGGCTCCGCACAGCTAGGCAATACCCATTTTCTTCCACACGTTAAATTCAGAGTCAGTAAACAGTCCTTGAGCTTGGTTTTGTGATTTTATTAAAGGGGTTTAGAACTTGGATGGGGTTGAGGGGTATGTGGGATGCCCAAACTTGAGGATGAACTCCTTAGCAACTATGTACAGATGTGGGCAAAAAAAGTCTCTCCTTTAAGAGCATTCCAGCTCTCTGGTGTACCTCCTCAGACCGCAGATGAATCCTCCTCTTCACCCAGCTGCAGGGGCGGACTGACCATTTGGAAACTCAGGCACTGCCCGAGGGCCCGGGGTCAGTAGGGGGCCCCATGAGATGCCCCTGGTACCTTTTTCATAGGCTTTTTTGAGTTTGGGCAAGGACACAGGGGCCCCATGATCCCCTATTGCCTGGGGGCCCCATGAGTTGTCAGTCCGCCCCTGCCCAGCTGTACTGAGGGTATTCCCTGGGCAAGAGGGCCCAGAAGCTGCCAATTTAACACAGTAGCCCCAGATGAGAAGCTAGTTGGGTTTTCCACCTGACTACCCTCTCCCCTTATGCAGCCCAGGGTGTGTAAGAGTACTCACACTGTCCTTCCTGACAGCTTAATGGATTGGTGGATGCCTTCAGGCCTTTCATTGGGCAAGGCTCCTTCCCTGCTGTTTAGAATATCCTCCCTTGAAGATGGTGGTACAGTGGAGATCCTCTTCTCCAGTAAATGCCTGCAGGTAGACCCCTTTCCTGGGCCCCTCCCAGGCTCCACACTCCAGTCTCTTTCACCCGACACTAACTCAACTCTCCTAGGCTCTGTGATTCTTAAGGTTTGACTTGGCCACCATGCCCAGCCTCCTGCCTGGGGATTGACCAAATCTGAGCTTCCTCCCCTCCTACACCCTCTCAGGTTTCTGGAGGTGGGAGGGCTCGAGAACCTCTGATCTTCAGAAACTCCCTGGCATGTCCTGAGGTAACCTCTCTTCTTCACTCCCAGACTGACTCATCCCAGGCTGCTACTTAGCCTCTGCCTAAAAAATAAAACAACTGCTATCTAGCTAAGCTGGAGAGCGTTACAAAACCTGTCACCCAAACTCATAATGATTGCATTTGTTATTATGAAAAACCAGTATAAGGGAAAAGTACTGGTGAAGTCTGTTCACTCAATAATCTTTTGTATAATGATTCTTCAATGTTCACGTAATTGGGGGTGTGGTAGGGCTGTGATTTATGCAAACATAATTTGTGCTACATTGTGTCCTTCTTTCCTAATTCAGAAAGTTGGAGGGTATGGGAAACCCATGGAAGCACAGGGAGAACATGCAGTCTCCTTGTTGAGAATTGTACCAAGGACCCTAGTGCTGCAAGACACTAAATCATGGTACCAGCCCTCTTATAAAAGGTGATTTTCAAATAACTGTTGAAAGTATAATTGTGTCTCCACAAAATTACAGTCACAGGTGGTAGATTTTGTTGCGGGGAAAAAAACTGCAATGTTCACCAGCTAAAAAAAGAAAACAAGAGGAGGAGATGGGAGAGTCCTTATAGTGTGGTAAATATGCAGTATGTGATGATTTGACAAAGATGAGAAGCACTTATTTTTGGTAAGGCTGCAAGTAACCAATGCATACTGTATGGTAAACACAACCTTCCAGTTTGGCACATGGAGTATACTCCATCTCCATGCAGGAAGTCAACAGTCACACTCAATGCCTCTGGGGAACCTAGCCCTAGGTCCTGAGGAGAGATATTAAGGTGGTGGGTAAAACTCATGGGTGGAGAAAAAAAAATATTTCACAGGCTAATGCAGCAGAGAAGCCCTTGGAGTTGCTTGGTGTAATGGTCATAAAAGGGTCAAAGTCATCAGAAGTATGGAATAGACATGTATGGTCTACGTATCTGATGGTAATAGTATCTGGCATGAAATTAATTTTCATATATAGTCAGACTGTATATACGCTCACCAGTCACTTTATTGCATACACCTTGCTAGTGCCAAGAAAATCTCCCCCACACCATGACACCACCACCACCAGCCTGAACCGTTGATACAAGGCAGGATGGATGCACCATACCATGACACCACCACCACCACCAGCCTGACCCATTGATACACGGCAGGATGGATCCACCACACCATGACGACACCACCACCAGCCTGAACCATTGATACAAGGCAGGATGGATCCCCCACACCATGACACCACCAGCCTGAACCTTTGATACAAGGCAGGATGGATCCACCACACCATGACACCACCACCACCAGCCTGAATCGTTGATACAAGGCAGGATGGGTCCAAAACACCATGACACCACCACCACCAGCCTGAACCATTGATACAAGGTAGGATGGATCCACCACACCATGACACACCCACCACCAGCCTGAATCGTTGATACAAGGCAGGATGGATCCATCCTTTCATGTTGTTTATGCCAAATTCTGATCCTACCATCTGAATGTTGCAGCTGAAATCCAGACTCATCAGACCAGGCAGCGTTTTTCCAATCTTTTATTGTCCACTTTTGGTGAGCCTGTGTGAATTGTAACCTCCATTGCCTGTTCTAAGCTGACAGGAGTGGCACCCGATGTGGTCTTCTGCTGATGTAGCCCATCTGCTTCAAGGTTGGATGTGTTGTGCCTTCAGAGATGGTATTCTGCGTACCTTGGTTGTAACGAGGGGTTATCTGAGTTTCTGTTGCCTTTCCACCATCTGGAACCAGTCTGCCCATTCTCCTTTGACATCTGACCTCAGCAAGCATTTTCCTCCACACAACTGCCGCTCACTGGATATTTTCTCTTCTTCAGACCATTCTCAGTAAACCCTAGAGATGGATGTCTGTGAAATTCCCAGTAGATCAGCAGTTTTTGAAACACTCAGACCAGTTCATCTGGCACCAACAACCATGCTACGTTCAAAGTCACTTTCTTCCTCATTCTGATGCTCGGTTTGAACTTCAGCTCTTCTTCTACACCACATCTAGATGTCTAACTGCATTGAGTTTCTGCCGTTGGCTGATTAGCAATTTGTGTTACAAAGCAATTGAACAGGTGGACCTAATAAAGTGGCCGGTGAGTATAAGTTGGTTATCCTAAGTTATCATTGTAAATTGTAAAAACACGGGATAATATTTCCTTTCATTTCCTGTGTCCTTACTAAGGAAGTAAAGAGAACTTTTCACAATCATGCCACAGCAAAAAATAAACTGACATGGCTGCATTCTCCAGTACTGTGTAAAAATTAGGCACATTTTGGTGTTAGTGAGGCACAGGCGGTACCTACAGCCTGAGGTCACCAAAAACAATGACAGGCTGACATACTTTTCAGCTGCACGTGGCTGTAAACACGTGAGTGGCGCTCACGGTCAAGGCTGTGTTCAGACATGTATTCTCCAAATGCAAAATTTCTGTGTTCAGAAGATATGGCCCTGTAAGCATACGGCCATGACCACAAGTAACACAAAAATGCAGCTAAATTCTTGTAAACCAAAAGCATATTTCAGCTTGTCATTGATTTTGATAAGGGTTGAATGGGGTTCCAAATTTTTTTTTGGAGGGAGGGGGTTAAGTGCTTGGGTGCAGCTTTATTTTCTTTACACTTTTTTTTTTTGTTTGATTTTTAATAACAAACATGTCTATACAGCCCCGATCCTCTTCTTTTTGGGTCCCCGCCAATGCTCTTGGCTCCTCCCCTTCAAGCAGTGCCCCCAGGGAAAGCCACTTGCCCTGGGGGCAGGGGTGTATTTACCACAAGGCAAACAAGGCATTTGCCTAGGGCGGCATTTTTCAGGGGGGCAGCACTGTTCCCTGGAAGAAAGGACAGAAAAAGGGAAACATGTAGCCAGGGGTGAACTGACAACTCATGGGGCCCCCGGGCAATAGGGGATCACGGGGCCACTGTGTCCTTACCCAAGCTCAAGAAAGCCTATGAAAAAGGTACCAGGGGCATCTCATGGGGCTCCCTACTGACCTTGGGCAGTGCCCAAGTTTCCAAATGGTCAGTCCGCCCCTGCACGCAGCATGGGGGCCAGGTGGAATCCAAGAGAGGCTGCAGGCTGCTTGATGGTGTATGCAGAGCCTGACTCTCATACCAGGGGATGTCTAGAGCTGTGAAGGTGAGTGTCTTTCTCTCTCGTTGGGGGGGGGGGGTGGCCAGCGTATGGAGGGTGGTGGTAGTGGAAGGCTCTCTCGGGTGGGGAGGGGAGGAAAGGGGGGTGGTGTTGGTTGGTGTTAGGCTCTCTCCGCGGGGGGGGGTCACTTTTTGTGTTGCCTAGGGCAGCACAAAACTTAAATACACCACTGCCTGGGGGCACTGCTGTATGAAGCCACTGCTCTATTCAGGGGTGGACTGACCATTCGAGCACTCGGGCACCGCCCGAGGGGCTGGGGTCAGTAGGGGACCCCATGATATGCCCCTTGTACCTTCTATAGGCTTTTTTTGGATGTGCTTTGAGTGTGGGCAAGGACACAGGGGCCCCCATGATCCCCTATTGCCCAGGGGCCCTATGAGTTGTCAGTCCGCCCCTGGCTCTATTCGTCCATAAGACACATAGAGCCACGGCTCGGCCCCACCCCCTGCTCTCTCCTGCTTGCTTCACTGCCTTTGATTGACATCACAGAAGCCAATGGGCTCCTGCGGCTCTTTCATCCAATGAGGAGGAAGAGTCCCCAGACAGCAGAGGCTGTCGAGAAAATCGCTGGATCAGAGGAGGCTCAGGTAAGGATGGGGGGGGGGGGGGGCTGCACACAGAAGGTTTTTTACCTTCATGCATAGAATACATGAAGGTATAAAACCTTGAATCTTTAGAACCACTTTAATCCTTCTCTCATCTATCCAAAACTTACAAATACATGTTTGGCTACAGCATAAGCCTGAATACGTTTTGATATCATCCCCAGTTGCGGAGGAGAATTACTTTTGCTTCCAGTCTTGCAGGCACAGGAGGATATCAGTAGACATTTCTCCAAAATAAGGAAAATTTCCTTTTAGTTGCCACAGAACAAGGGTCCCCACTGGTTTATTTCCCTTTATTCCTGTTTCAGTAAGAACTGAAAATTCTTGGTTTTTCCTTCACCTTTGGATATCATGCACAGGGATGTTTTCAAGCATAAAATGTATTTCCGCGTTTGGGAAACAATGTTGTACATGCATGTACTGGAAAACACCAATGCACAGACACATCAGCATTTACATGAGTACAGAAGCTGGCTGTGCACTTCAATGGTGGCTCCCTGGGGGTGGGGAAATGCTGGATTTTTTTTATTTTATCCCAAAAATGTCCATACATATGAGGCCTTAGTCCTGTTGAAAATGAGAAAGGGTAAATTTCCCAATTGGGGTTACAGACAGCAATTAAAGCTTGACAATGGTTCAACCCCTTCTCCACTCAGAGAGGCCCATAGCTATGTAATGAGCCTACATGATTGGGTGGAAAGAGAATTAGGGTGGTGGGTGGAGTTAAAAGTTTAAAATGAATGTGAGTGATCACATACAGGCAGGGGTGGACTGACCATTTGGAAACTCGGGCACTGCCCGAGGGCCCGAGGTCGGTGGGGGGCCCCATGAGATGCCCCTGGTACCTTTTTCATAGGCTTTTTTGAGTTTGGGCAAGGACACAGGGGCCCCATGATCCCCTATTGCCCGGGGGCCCCATGAGTTGTCAGTCCGCCCCTGCTTACAGGATTAGTCAGAAGTGGCCTGATGGAGAAGAGCTCTGAGGAATAGTCTGTGGGGAAGAGTACATCAAGCCTTAGTTGGAGATCTGCACTCAACAAGTTAGTGGCCCTTCCTCCTGCCCTACTTTCTACTCAAATTTGGACAGTCTGGATTCAGGTCGTGGTTTGAGGTCCTCAAAGGTGGTTAAGACTTGTGTTTTTGGAAAATGGTTGGGGACCTATCTTCAGTGTGGTGTCCTGTAGTCAGTCAACTGAACATGTAGTTGTAGACAGGAACATGTCTGAAGTCAGTTGAGAATTTTCCCAATGCAGTGTTTTGACATAACATAGTTAACTGTTACCACAGATAAAACGTTTTTTGGTATTCTCATATGGTGCCTTCAAGGACCTGCAGCCTTATCTAGTCTATCATGTTAGGATTTTTTGTTATTTAAATTGTATTAAAAATTTAATAGTTATTAGAAAAAAGTTTGCATGGCTATTTAAATTCCATTCAGGGTAGGGTGTCTCCCTTTGGGGTCCTAGAAGGGGAGTTGGAGTGGTGGCCAGATGTGGGTTAAGGTGCAGGTTACCTTTGATCTACCCTGACAATGTAAAAAACTTAAAAAATGTTTTGGCATTGTGGCCATTGTGGTGATGTATTGCATATCTGGTGGTCATGCCCGAGACTGTTTTGTTTTTGGTCTTGTGTGTTTGGCCTCCTTTCCACCTTGTTCCATCTCTCCAATACGCCGGGAAGCTCGGTACGCTTTGCTTCATTGTCCCATACCAGGCCTCTTGGCTCATCAGCAGAAGTTGGCTTCCTATTTGTTTTTTCGGCCACTAGAACAATTGCTCAGGCCTGGAAGAGCCCGTTTGTCCCTCTTCAGGGGATGCGGGACCGTATGACCACTATGATGCTCCATGAACAGATGTTTAGTATCTGCAACGACTCCCAATGTAAATTCTTGAAAATATGGGAGCCGTGGTTGCAATATCCCTTTCCTACGCTAGTCTGGGGATGTGATGTTGCTCGGTATTGGCGTTCTTGGACCCCTGTTCTTGGTTTTGTTTATCTTTTTTCTTTTGTACTCCTCCTTCCTTTTCTTTTTTTGTTTGTTTTTGATGTGGCAGTGGATAGCTGCCTTTAGTTTGAGTTACTATCGGTGTTATACTAATGTTTTTGTCATTTAAGTGCCTGTAAGGGACCGCCCGGCGGTACCACTAGCACTCCACTGATCAGGCGTCCCCAGCACACGGAATCTAAGCCCCAGAGTACTTGTTCACCAGGGCCCCTGATGGTGGGGATGGACTTGGAGTACCCTGAGACCAGGTCGTGGCTACTGAGGACACCCGTCAGTGGTAGGAGTATTCGCCAGGGGCTCCCACGGGGAAGAGCCTGATATGAGGAGGTCGGGAGACCCCATTGGGATGGATGGATGGATGGCTGAGCACGTACAAGGTCAGGCAGAGCAAGGGTCTGGGCAGGGGAATACAGCAGGGTCAGGTACAATCCGGGTCAGCAACTTACAAGAAACAGGTTCGCAAATACAGGATACAGCATAGACCAGAAGGCACTGAATGACAGCTCAGGGCCATTTAAATATCGCGCCCTGCGCTGTCATTGGTGCCAAGCGCGCGCCCGCAGCCTCTACTGCGCATGCGCGAGCTCGATTGCCGAGGTCGGCCAGGCCCTAGTGCCCGTGTCAGGACCAGCGCCGCGGCGATCCCCGACAGTGCCGTTGATAGCCCCTGCGTGGGCGCACCTTTTGCTCTGTTGGTGTTAGAGCACTGTTTTTTCTAATTTTTTTATGAGCAATTGATAGCTCCTGCATGGGCGTGTTTTGTTGCTCCTGTGCAGGGGTGGACTGACCATTTGGAAACTCAGGCACTGCCCGAGGGCCCAGGGTCAGTAGGGGGCCCCATAAGATGCCCCTGGTACCTTTTTCATAGGCTTTTTTGAGTTTGGGCAAGGACACAGGGGCCCCATGATCCCCTATTGCCCGGGGGCCCCATGAGTTGTCAGTCCATCCGACGCCGCCAGGTTGCACCTCAGACTGTTCAGAAGCTCAGTGATGCCCTGGTCCAGATCTGGGAGGAAATCCCCCAGGACACCATCCGTGATCTCATTAGGAACCTCCCCCGACGTTGTCTGTCATGCATACAAGACGTGGGGGCCATACAGACTACTGAGGACCATTCTGAGTTTCTGCAATGACATTTCAGCCAAATGGACTCGCCTGCTGCATCATTTTTTCACTTTGATTTTCGGGGTGTCTTTGAATTAAGTCCTCTGTAGGCAGGGACTGACCATTTGGAAACTCGGGCACTGCCCGAGGGCCCGGGGTCAGTAGGGGGCCCCATGAGATGCCCCTGGTACCTTCATCATAGGCTTTTTTGAGTTTGGGCAAGGACACAGGGGCCCCATGATCCCCTATTGCCCGGGGGCCCCATGAGTTGTCAGTCCGCCCCTGGTCCTCTGTTAAGTCCTCTGTAGGCAGTGGACTGACCATTTGGAAACTCGGGCACTGCCCGAGGGCCCAGGGTCAGTAGGGGGCTCCATGAGATGCCCCTGGTACCTTTTTCATAAGCTTTTTGGAGTTTGGGCAAGGACACAGGGGCTCCATGATCCCCTATTGCCCAGGGGGCCCCATGAGTTGTCAGTCCGCCCCTGGTCCTCTGTTAAACTGTTTAAAAATTAATAAAAACCATTGAAATACAAAAAATATTTTGGCATTACCAACATTTTTAACAATGATCATTTCAACCAATTTGAATACATCTTGCACTGATCTGACCTCAGTGATGGCGATCCTGATTGGTTGCTATAGGCCCTGTCCGTTGCTGTTTGAACCTGCTTGAGTGTGCACTACTTATGAATAAATGATGCCTCTATGGAAAGTTTATGTCTTGTTACGCCACTTTTACCAGGCATCCTAATCAGGAGAGACAGAACAGGTGCGCAGAATGTAAATGGCGAAGCCAATGTAAACTGCGCTTGATGCCTCGAAATTGACACGCCAGGCACGCTGATGAGAAAGAAAAATGAAGACGACAAGGCCGGCGTGATTAAATTAAACCATGCCGTAATCCACTTGGGAAACACAGATTTCACTTGCGATCCGGGCCCTTGTTTTCTGACAGTGCATTCCGGCTTCTCAAACACATTCCAGAAATTGCAGTTTAAAAATGAATGATGTTTTACTTACCAGGCAATAAAGAATTCCATGGAGCTTGGTGTGGCAGATGTACCGATGCAATGAATACAAAAGCAGAAGATTTTCCCTGTAATCATTTCCATCGTTTCTTTCATGCATCAAATAATGGCCTGAAAGATTCTGCAGCATAAAGGCAGCAGCCAAACCCGCGTCAACTTCATTCGCGCCTGCTTTTCATTAAACTCGGCTGACGAGGATTTACTTGCAGGATCAGAAGTGATTTAGACCAGCACTGGACTTCACGTGAGGTGGGTGCAGGCAATGCGATGAAGTCCTACAAGGAAAGGAGACGCTTAAAGTGGACTCTTTACCATACAAATCCTTCCAGGGGAACTATTGCATGTATTATGAAAAAGTTGACTAGAGTAGAACAGATGAACCCAGTCACCATAAACCTTCCCCACAAATAATCAGACCACACCTGATATGGAGTTCTATGGCCTTTTATTACAAAATCACAAAGATACAAATGTATTTCTTTTACAAACAATACAGAAACTTGGCCTATGTTGGCCATGTCACCTACGTGATAGGAGACTGAAATGACGAGGTCGGCCTCACTTGTGTCACTAGCCCTGACCCCACTGGAGGTGGAACAGAGGGTGTCTAGGGACCAGGGGGACAAGAGCGCCAGTAGTTGTTTGCAGCTCTTGCAGATGATGACCTTGGAAGACTGATGAACCTCCGATTCAGGAACAGTAGTAACATTCAGAGCTGGTATGGTAGGTCACCAGGTGTGCACCAGAGCAAGGCACAAAGCTGGGATGGGAGACAGGAGCAGTGTCATAGGAATAGCCGGGGTCATCAACGGGAGGACAGCGAGGTACCAAATCAGAAGCAGAGCCGAAGTCAGGAGCCGAACCGAAGTCAGGAACCAGTATCAAGCAAGAGAGGAATCAGAGTCAGGTGAGGAACAAGTCGGGTCAGCAACAAGGGAATCACACAGGAACAAGCAGGACACGGGGGAGCTGAAGACCAGTCAGCATCTAACATGGGCAGAGACACCCTTTTAATAGTCCGTCTGGCGCCAATCTTCGCCGTGCATGTGCGCGATCGTGCATTTCCGTGCGCATGCGCATTTCTATTCACAATTTGTCTCACCGGAAATCCCTTACAGGCCACATGGCCATATTAGATCAAGGTCATTGAGCAAACCCTGTGCCAAGCCCAAGATCATCTCTAATTCTGATCCATTAAATCCTTGGTCACTACAAGTTGAGGACACTAAGAACAATCTCAGTCTCTAAGGAACCACTTACTTAAAGTGACACTAAAGCTTGTTTTTTTCTAAAATAACAAACATGTCTATACTTACCTGCTCTGTGCAGTGATTTTGCACAGAGCAGCCCCGATCCTCTTCTTTTCAGGTCCCCTCTGGCTCCTTCTTCTCAAGCAGTGCCCCCAGGGAAAGCTGTTTACCCTGGGGGCACCTCTGCATGCTCATCCCCGAGCTGCTGCTCTATGTGTCCATAAGAGACATGGACACCCCCCTCCCACTCTTTCCTCATTGGCTCACTGGCTGAATGCACTGCACGAAGGTAAAACAACCTTGAGCCTTTAGAACCACTTTATTTATTTTTCCCTTTTAACATTGTTATTATTTATTTCAGGTACTTCTATAGTGCCATCAATTTACATCTATATTGTACATTCACATCAGTCCCTAACCCTCAAGGGGTGTACAATCTAAGGGCCCTAACTCACATTCATACATACACATACTAGGGACAATTTAGACAGGAGCCAATTAACCTACTAGCATGTCTTTGGAGTGTGGGAGGAAACCGGAGTACCCAGAGGAAACCCACACAGGCACAGGGAGAGCATGCAAACCCCAGGCAGGTGGTGCTGTGGTTGGGATTCGAACCAGCGATGCTAGTACTGCCAGGTGGATGTGCTAACCATTTAGCCACTGTGCTGCCCAATATTAAGGGCAAAATCTCAATATTACAAAATTCAATTATCACATCATTCAACAAAACAAACAAAGAAAAACTTTTCCCTTTTCTCATTGCACCCAAAGTCCCCCTACCCAATCCAAATCATACCCACCCATCCAATTTTACTCCCATTTTTCCCAGTTCCTTCCCTTCCTCTACTAATCTCAGGATCTCCGAATCTTCCTCCCTATCTTCCTATCACCCGTTTCCCATCTTTTTCTTTTTTTCTCTTCTTTTTCCTCCCTTCTCTTCCCTTTTAATTTTACTTTCTTTCCCCCCCTCTTCTTTTTATACATACTGTAACCTCTCTTTTCATCATTCTCTAATCCTACCAATTCAGCATATTTATTTGATCTTTTAAACCCATTTTTTGTACATGTCTCTAATCTGTCTTCTTCAGTATGATACAGTTCCTCCATCCTATAAATGTAATTTACCCTTTTTATCCAATCTTTTATTTTCGGTACCTCCTCCTCCTGCCAGTACTTGGGTATCGATCTCTTTGCTGTGTTTATTAGATGGAATATCATCCGATTTTTATATTTTTCTGCAGCAACCTCAGTTATATGAAATAAGCATATGCCTGGATCTTTCAAGATAGTAGTCCCCAAAATCTCTTATAATAAGTGAATTTTATCCTCCCAATTTACCTGTATCTCGGGGCATTCCCACCATATATGTAACATTGTCCCTTTAATCCTGCATCCCCTCCAACTCATAGGTGATTTCTCAACATATTGCATCTGTGCCCTACTAGGCATATTATACCACCTAGTTACAGTTGCAAGAAAAAATGACCCAAAGCATACTATACATAAGTAATTCAACAAAACAATGGATGCAACAGCACAGCATAGTCCTGACCTCAACCCGATTGAAATGCTGTGGCATGACCTTAAGAGAGCGATTCACACCAGACATCCCAAGAATATTGCTACACTGAAACAGTTTTGTGTAGAGGAGTGGTCCAAAATGACTCCAGATCGTTGTGCAGGTCTGATCTGCAACTACAGGAAACGTTTGGTTGAGGTTATTGCTGCCAAAGGAGGATCAACCAGTTATTAAGTCCAAAGGTTCACATACTTTTTCCTCCCTGCACTGTGAATGTTTACATGTTATGTGCAATTAAACCATGGCAACATCTAATGTTTGTGTAGTATTATGTTCAGCAGACTGTGTTCTTCTATTGTTGTGACTTAGATGAAGTTCAGAGCACATTTTATGCCCAATTCATGCAAAACTCCACGTAATCCCAAGGGGTTCACATACTTTTTCTTGCAACTGTAGACATTTATAATTCATTTCCACCACCTTCATATCTATAGCCCCATTGTGTTAGTGCAAATATTGTATTTTTTTGTTGCTCATTAAATGATATTCCAAGTTCCCTTTCCTGTTTTTCTATATATAGCCTGTAGAACCACTTTAAATTAGGTGGCCAACCATAACATAGCACCTCTGGGACAGTCAAACTAACCACAGACAGATCCTAATTATGTGCGGGGGGGTTAAAGTCAAACCAGGACTTTTACATTTCCAGGTATAAAAAGGGAAGCCAGCGTGGCGGTACTACACATAGTAGTAAGTGGCAAGTGTGTCCTATTACTGATAGGCGGCACACATATTGCGAGCCAGTCCATAGGCCGATAATCAAGATGGCAGACAACAGTGTTAGTGCGTGCATGCAACCAGGGGCGGACTGACCATTTGGAAACTCGGGCACTGCCCGAGGGCCCGGGGTCAGTAGGGGCCCCCTGAGATGCCCCTGGTACCTTTTTCATAGGCTTTTTTGAGTTTGGGCAAGGACACAGAGGCCCCATGATCCCCTATTGCCCAGGGGCCCCTGTGTCCGTCTGTGTTGGCAGTCCGCCCCTGCATGCAACAGAGTGTTGTGATGAAGTTTCTTGTAAAACCCACGAATATCTACAGATGACTTCAATCACAGTAGGGTGATGAGACACTCAGCTGCAGTAAGACATTTGAGTGGTGTAAACGTTTCAAAGATGGACGTACGTCCATCAGTGACGATCCTGGCTGTAGTGGTTCCCAGCCCACAGCAGTCATTCCTGTAAACATTCAGCATGTGGAGCGCCTGATCCTGGATAACCGACGCATAATCTGTCGTGAAATGGCACAAGAGGTGAATCTTTCTGTGGGACGGTCAACACAATGATGACGAAGTGAAGCATGCTGTTCTAGGATGGTTCAGGCGTACTGAAAATCTTTCTATGCTGAAGAATTCCAGGCATTGGTTAAACACTGTGATAAGTGTCTAAATGTAGCAGGGAAGTGTAAAAAAAATAAATGCAGTTTCAAATCCTTGAAATGTGTTCTTTTAATATAAAGACTCAAAAGTCCCGGTTTGACTTGAACGTCCCCCTCTTAGTAATTAGCCTGTGTTTGGTACACATTTAATGGAACCTGAATAACAGGAATTCCCCTCCCACAGATGATTGTGACATAAGTGGAGCTATATGGCCACCTGGCAATATTAGGTCAATGTCATTGACCTACTATGGCCATGAAGCCATATTAAGTTAACCCAATTTGGCACCAACCCCAAGATCATATCTAATCCTGATCCATGAAATCTCTGGTCACTACCAGTTGGGGGCATGAAGAACAATCTGTCTCTAACCAACCACTTACTTAAAATAGGTGGCAAATTGCAGCATACCACCTCTGGAACAGTCATCAAACTAACCAATGGCACAGCCTGTTTGTGATGAGCTTGGGTTCAGTCCAAGTTTGGTGGAACCTGAAAGGCAGGGATTTGCCTCCCACAGATGATCGTGACATAATTATTATACAGGATGTATATAGCACCAACAGTTTGTGCAGCGCTTTACAAAATGAAGGTACACATTACGGCTACAATACATTTTGGTACAAGGGGAAAAACAGGGCCCTACTCGTTAGAGCTTACAATCTTTAATTGGCCAATTATGGCCACATGGCCATATTAGATCAATGTCATGAGGCCATATTAGGTCAATGCTGTCACAAGAATCCTCGTCCCCTTTGAGTACGTGTAGCTGCAACGCGGAGAATGCCATATCCACATCTCATTGGTCCAGCACTGACAGCAGTCTTCCAAGTTCAAATGAACATGAATGTGGACCAACCCCAACGTCAAACCCAAGCTCATCCCTAATCCACATCTCATTGGTCTAGCACTGACAGCAGTCTTCCAAGTTCAAATGAACATGAGTGTGGACCAACCCAAACGTCAAACCCAAGCTCATCCCTAATCCTGATCTATAAAATCCCAGGTCATGACCAGTTGATTGCAATAAAGTAGAGGATGCCATACGGAAGACAGTTCCCCAGTCATTTCACACCAACACCAGTCTGACCACTGCCTTCAAGACCCCAAATTGCCCACCAGCTCATGTGACTTCCTTAAAATCAGTCCACCTAAGAGTAAGTTGGTGGGAAGTTTGCCCATCAGGTGCTGATCATGAGTTGAGCGTGCAACACTCCTCCCATCTGACCTTCTCTGAAGCTCCTTTTTACCAGCCTACACCCATCTAATCAGGCAAGTGACCTCTAAAACCTGTAATTTAAACATTTAACCTCATGGTTCCCTGACTTACCCTTTTTTTTACCTTATCCTGTAACGCTGGCCATACTTGGATTCAGTTTCAGCCATTTCCTATTGAATTGAATGAAATTAGATCAATGGGTGGCCCTGCTGGCACCAACTGGTTCAACAGACTTTAATTTGAAGATTAAAGGAACCAGGCAGAAAATTGTTGGCTGAACAGTGACTACAGCCAATCAGCTGCCGTCACTACATGGGTATTCTAACAGCAGTGGGTGGCAATAGTCGGCAGGGGAGATTCGCCCATCCACCCAGTTTATCATGGATGGAGGAGTCCCTTAGACTGTCCAGTCACAGACTGGGGGGGTGGTGTGTGTGTGTGCAAGATTCATTCAAGTGTTACTGAACTGCAGGAAAAATTACTCAGGTCTCTGCTCTGCTGGACATAGCTTTGTTGTGTGCCAGAGCTGTGTAACTTTAAGAACTGGATGGACACATATCATTTGGCAGCTCCTTTATATGCGCAGCCCCACTGCAAGAGAGGATTTTCAAATCTTCCAGAGTTGGGCTTTATATACCGCCCAAATAAATCTCAATCTGTCTAAAAAAATTATATAAAATGCATTTTTGTACAGTGTTGCATGACTGAGTAATTGTCAGTCAAATGATCATAGCACTGAAAGCTGAAAAAATCATCTGGTAATGAGGCAGTATGATCAGGTTGGTACTCATGGGGTTAATAAGACAAACAAGAGACAAACTAAAATATCCAATCCAATCCACAGTCATGTTCGGTGGTGTTCAAATCAGTGATCTGAAGGCAATAAATAGAAATTCGCTTGCTACAGCTTTCCTGTCATCATTTTTCTTTGCACTCTCTATAATTAATTGAAAAAAAAAATATAAAATAATAAATTCTCCTTCTTATCAGCGAAAGCAGAAGTTTACTTTTTCGAAAGAAATAAACACTAATTAAAATCCTTGCAAGAATGCTGATTACTTTGTGGTCTATTATCATGTGCGGTAGGAGTTGTCTTTGTGTCGGTTTGAAGTATGTAACATTTAGTATTTTGTTCTTTGCAGGATGTGAATAAGAAGAACAAGTTGTCACTGTTCTATTTCCGCTTTGATATTAGCATGCGGTTTGATGTTGACAGGGAACTGGATGGTAACATTCGCTTTGAATTCCACATCAAAGTTTCTATTATTTGTAAGTCAACATCAAAGTTCATCTCGGATTGAGAAGTGTCCTTGCTCTGCTTTTCTCCCTCACCCTTCGTGATCGGGTTGTGTTGTCCACTGACCAGCCTCCTACCTTCTCTTCTTGGTTCTGAATCAACGCCATTATCCGTCAAGTCTTCTCCGCCAATATCAATTCAAAGTGTAATTAAAACTTTGGTTTTGTATTTAGATATAAACCTACATATGTACATGGTACCAACCCAATCTTCACAGTCCAATGACCACCTGTCCCCCTCCTCTTCTTGGCTCCCAATCAATGCCATTGTCCACCAAGCCTTCTCTGCCAATATCAACTCAAAGTTTAATTTAAACTTGAGGTTTATAATCAGAAATAAACATATATACGTACGTGGTACCAAACCCTTCATAGTCTTCTGACCATCTGTCTATCATTTCTTCTTGTTTCCAAATCAACACCATTGTCATCCAAGCCATCTTTTCCAATATTAGTATAAAGTGTAATTTAAACTTTGGGCCTGTATTCAGAAACATATATACATAAATATGTGGTACCAACCCAGTCTTCATAGTCTTCCGACTACCTTTCTACCTTCTCTTGGTTCCAGTTCAACATTATTGCTAATTAAGTCTTCTCTACCAGTATTAATTATGTACATGGTATCAACCCAATCTTCATAGTCCTCCGACCACCTGTCTATCTTCTGTTCTTGGTTCCAGTCCAACACTATTGTCCACTAAGTTGGTGGGATCAACTCAGTTTTCATAGTCCACTAACCATCTGTCTACCTTTTCTTCTTTGTTCCGAATGAACACCATTGTCTACTGAGCCTTTACTGCCAATATCAATTCAAAATGAAATTAAAACTTTGGTTTTGTATTTAGAAATAAACATATATATGTACGTGGTATCAACCCAGTCTTCCTAGTCCACTGACCACCTGTCTACCTTCTCTTCTTGGTTCCAGTTCAACATTATTGCTAACTCTCCTCCACCGGTATTAATTATGTACGTGGTATCAACCCAATCTTCATAGTCCTCAGACCACCTGTCTACCTTCTTTTCTTGGTTCCAGTTCAACACTATTGTCCACTAAGTTGGTGGGATCAACTCAGTTTTCATAGTCCACAAACCATCTGTCTACCTTTTCTTCTTGGTTCCGAATCAACGCCATTGTCTACTGAGCCTTCACTGCCAATATCAATTCAAAGTGTAATTAAACCTTAGTGTTTTTTGTTCAGAAACAAACATACACACGTACGTGGTGCAAGCCCAGTCTCCATAGTCCACCAACCACCTGCCCACCTTATATTCTTGGTTGTGAATGAACACCATTATCTACAGAGCCTTCTCTGCCGATATTAATTCAGAATGTAATTAAAACTTTGTTTTTGTATTTAGAAATAAACATATATACGTGGTATCAGCCCAGTCTTCATAGTCCACCAACCACCTGTCTACCTTTCCTTCTTGATTCCAGTTCAACACTGTTGCCCACTAAGCCTTCTCTGCCAATATTAATTATGCAAGTGGTATCAACCCAGTCTTCATAGTCCACTGATCACCTGTCTACCTTCTCTTCTTGGTTCCAATTCAACACTAATGCTCACTAAGCCTTCTCTGACAATATTAATTACATACGTGGTACCAACCAATCTTCATAGTCCTCCAACTATCTGTCTACATTCTCTTTTTGATTCCAGTTCAACACTATTGTCCACTAAGCCTTCTTTGCCAATATTAATTATGTACGTGGTATCAACCCAGTCTTCATATTCCACTGACCACCTGTCTACCTTCTCTTCTTGGTTGCAATTTAACACTAATGCCCACTAAGCCTTCTCTGCCAATAATAATTACGTAAGTGGTACCAACCCATCTTCATAGAACTCCAACTACCTGTCTACCTTCTCTTCTTTGTTCCAGTTCAACACTATTGTCCACTAAGTCTTCTCTACCAATATTAATTATGTATGTGTGTCACATGCCTGATGGGAGACTGAATTGACGAGGTCAGCCTCACTTGTGTCACTAGCCCTGACCCCGCTGAAGTTGGAACAGAGGGAGTCTAGGGACCAGGGGGACAAGAGTGCCAGTGGTTGTTGCTTGCGGCTCTTGCAGGTGATGACCTTGGTAGGCAGAGTATCCTCTGATTTGGGCACCTTATAAATAGACCAGGTAGGTTCTGTGGATTGCCAGATGTGCAGCAGAGCAAGGTAGGTAGCCAGGACACAGGACTGGAGCAGAGTCAAGGATAGCCGGGGTCATAAACAGTCGTGCAGCGTGGTACAGAATCAGAAGGAGAAGCCAAAGTTAGCAGCAGAGCTGAAGTCAGGAACCAGGAGCAGGAGAGTAATCGGAGTCGGGTCAGGAACAAGCCAGGTCAGCAACAAAGGAATTGTACGGAACTAGCAGGACATGGGGGGAGCTGAAGACCAGTCAGCACTGAACCTGAGCAGAGGCACTCCTTAAATGGGCCGTCTGGTGCCAATCTTCGCTGTGCGTGTGCACGTGCACGATCGCACATTCCTGCGTGCATGCACGCAACTGGCAATTCTCCTGCGGGAATGCCTGTGCGCATGTGTGTTCCCGATCGTGATTTTCCTTGCCGGAAATCCCTTACAATGTGGTACCAACCGAGTCTTCATAGTCCACCCACCACTTGTCTACCTTTTCGTTTTGGATCCAATTCAATGCCATTGTACACTGAGCCATATCCATTCAAAGTGTGTTTAGAACTACACTGGGGCTCTTGTTTGGGCAGGTTTTGCCCTCTTTTTGTCCTTTGCTGGAACTTCTGCTCTTTTACCATGTGAATATGGCTAAGCTTGGGTTTCATCATTGAATTTTGATGATTGGTTACTGCAGCCTTGCACAATTGGAACGAACATTGGTTTGGCTTTTTGCTGTTTATCTGACCAGAGGTACTCTTGGACTAATGGTTCCCTAATAGGACCAGAGGTAATCCTGGACTGATGGTCCCCCCCCCCCCCCCCGATGTCCGTTGAATCAGGCTGTTTTGTATTTTCTACCAATATTGATCTTCATCTATATCAGGTGTTACAGAGCATCATCATCGGCACTGTTATTTTGTTTTCCTAAATTCCCTGAGGAAGTGGGTCTTATCCCACGAAATGCGTCGGAATTCTGGATCAATAATTCAACTTTATGGAAACACATTTACCTATTGACGATCTATGTACAGTTGCAAGAAAAAGTATGTGAACCCCTTGGGATTATGTGGAGTTTTGCATGAATTGGGCATAAAATGTGCTCTGAACGTCATCTAAGTCACAACAATAGAAGAACACAGTCTGCTGAACATAATACTATACAAACATTAGATGTTGCCATGGTTTAATTGCACATAACATGTAAACATTCAAAGTGCAGGGAGGAAAAAGTATGTGAGGCCCTAGCTTAATGACTTCTCCCAGAGCGAATTGGAGCCAGGAGTGAGCCAACCTTGACTCCAATCAGTGTGATGATATTAGATGTGTTGCTGACAGCTGTCCTGCCCTTAGAAAACACACACCTGTTTTGGGTTTACTGGTTTCAAGAAGCACTGTCTGATGTGAACCATGCCTCGCAGAAAAGAGCTCTCAGAAGACCTACGATCAAGAATTGTTGACTTGCATGAAGCTGGAAAGGGTTACAAAAGTATCTCCAAAAGCCTTGATGTTCATGTGTCCACGGTAAGACAGACTGTCTACAAATGGAGAAAGTTTAGCATTGTTGCTACTCTCCCTAGGCATGGTCGTCCTGTAAAAATGACTGCAAGAGCACAGCGCAGAATTCTGCATGAGGTAAAGAAGAATCCCAGAGTGTCAGCTAAAGACCTACAGAAATCTCTGGCACATGCTAACATTTTTGTTGACACATCTACAATAAGGAAAACATTAAACAAGAATGGAGTACATGGGAGGACACCACGGAGGAAGCCATTGCTGTCCAAAAAGAAGATTGCAGCACGTTTGAAGTTTGCAAAAGAGCACCTGGATGTTCCACAGCACTACTGGCAAAATATACTGTGGACAGATGAAACCAAGATTGAGTTGTTTGGGAAGAACACACAACACTATGTGTGGAGAAAAAAAGGCACAGCACACCAACATCAAAACCTCATCCCCACTGTGAAACATGACGGAGGGAGCATCATGGTTTGGGGCTGCTTTGCTGCCTCAGGGCCTGGACGGATTGTTGTCATTGATGGGAAAATGAATTCCAGAGTTTATCAAGACATTTTGCAGGAAAACGTACGACCATCTGTCTGCCAACTGAAGCTCCGCAGAGGATGGGTGATGCAACAGGACAATGACCCAAAGCATACAAGTAATTCAACAAAACAATGGCTGCAACAGCACAGAATACGCCTTCTGGAGTGGCCCAGTCAGAGTCCTGACCTCAACCCCATTGAAATGCTGTGGCATGACCTTAAGAGAGCGATTCACATCAGACATCCCAAGAATATTGCTACACTGAAACAGTTTTGTGAAGAGGAGTGGTCCAAAATGACTCCAGATCGTTGTGCAGGTCTGATCTGCAACTACAGGAAACGTTTGGTTGAGGTTATTGCTGCCAAAGGAGGGTCAACCAGTTATTAAGTCCAAAGGTTCACATACTTTTTCCTCCCTGCACTGTGAATGTTTACATGTTATGTGCAATTAAACCATGGCAACATCTAATGTTTGTGTAGTATTATGTTCAGCAGACTGTGTTCTTCTATTGTTGTGACATAGATGACATTCAGAGCACATTTTATGCCCAATTCATGCAAAACTCCACGTAATCCCAAGGGGTTCACATACTTTTTCTTGCAACTGTATCTGATGGTATTGTTGGGGCTCTTAAACTCTTGCTCGTGACGCCTATGCTTCCCGGGCCAGAGCCCCCCCCCCCCCTTTTGTTACTTATAGATTCATATTGTTTTTTCTGCTTTATTATGCATGTGTCTATTTTGGCTGACCAATTGGTCTCTCTTACCACTTTTGTGATTATTTTTTTTTATAAAATTACAATAAAACATGTTCTATTTTATTTAGTGTTTTCATGTTGTGCATCTTTATGCTTTCATATGGTATGGTACTGTAAAAGCCCCATTAGTTTTTTCTCTGTTAGGGTTTTTATATCTTTTCCTAAAACAATATACCGTAGCTTGTCATTGTAATGAGCGCTCATGAATAACTAAAACAATGCAATACGATGTCAAAAGTATAATCTGATTGGCCGCCACAGGTTCTTGCAATTTGCAGAAAATCTTTGTTCTCTACATTTCTAACACAAGCATGAAATGTGATATTCTTTATTTCTTCCATATCTGTCTCTAGTATCGGTCCAGAGATGCAATGTGAATGGTAACAAACATAGTGAATGAGCTTCAAATACTTTCTGTATTCACCAAAAATAAAGAGAGCTTACTTTGTCTACATAACATTCACTGGAATACCCCCCCCCCCAAAAAAAAAATGACAGCTCTGTGACTCACAGATCGATTCAAATACCAGAATGTCTGAATGCAAATGTCACTTTGTACAGACAAGGGTCTACATTCATAAAGAATGGAGCTGGAATTTTAATTGGAAAAAATGTCATTTATCCTTTTACCATCTAAACTTAACATTCATGTGCAAAAGATAGACTTTAGATACAAATTGTAGTGTTCGAAGGTCAGTTCACCTTTATGGAAGAATATTCCATGGAGTCCCTAAATACCATTATATAAACCTAAACTAAAGCATTAATAAACACAAAAGTAAACATTTATTACAGTTGTGCTCAAAAGTTCATGATCTTGAAAGTTCTGATCATGCCAAAGAAACTAAGGATGGTTATCATAGGAAGCCATTTATTATCACATCGTTGTTTGGCTCTTTTTTAACCACTTCCAGTCCGGACACTTTCCCCCCCTTCCAGTCCGGACACTTTCCCCCCCTTCCAGTCCGGAAACTTTCCCCCCCCTTCCAGTCCGGACACTTTCACCCCCTTCCAGTCCGGACACTTTCACCCACTTCCAGTCCGGACACTTTCCCCCCCTTCCTGTCCAGACACTTTCAACCCCTTCCAGTCCGGACACTTTCAACCCCTTCCAGTCCGGACACTTTCAACCCCTTCCAGTCCAGACACTTTCACCCCCTTCCAGTCCGGACACTTCCCCCCCTTCCAGTCCGGACACTTTCCCCCCCTTCCTGTCTGGACACTTTCCCTACTTCCAGTCCGGACACTTTCACCCCCTTCCAGTCCGGACACTTTCCCCCCCCTTCCAGTCCAGACACTTTCCCCCCCTTCCAGTCCGGACACTTTCCCCCCCTTCCAGTCCGGACACTTTCACCCCCTTCCAGTCCGGACACTTTCGCCCCCTTCCAGTCCGGACACTTTCGCCCCATTCCAGTCCGGACACTTTCAGCCCCTTCCAGTCTGGACACTTTCACCCCTTCCAGTCCAGACACTTTCCCCCCTTCCAGTCCAGACACTTTCCCCCCTTCCAGTCCAGACACTTTCCCCCCTTCCAGTCTGGACACTTTCCCCCCCTTCCAGTCCAGACACTTTCCCCCCTTCCAGTCCAGACACTTTCCCCCCTTCCAGTCCAGACACTTTCGCCCCTTCCAGTCCGGACACTTTCACCCCCTTCCTGTCCGGACACTTCCCCCCCTTCCAGTCCGGACACTTTCCCCCCTTCCAGTCCGGACACTTTCCCCCCTTCCAGTCCGGACACTTTCCCCCCTTCCAGTCCGGACACTTTCGCCCCTTCCAGTCCGGACACTTTCGCCCCTTCCAGTCCGGACACTTTCACCCCCCTTCCAGTCCGGACACTTTCACCCCCTTCCTGTCCGGACACTTCCCCCCCCTTCCTGTCCGGACACTTTCCCCCCTTTCAGTTCGGACACTTTCCCCCCCTTCCAGTCCGGACACTTTCCCCCCTTCCAGTCCGGACACTTTCCCCCCTTCCAGTCCGGACACTTCCCCCGCCCCTTCCTGCCCAGTCCAATTTTCAGCTTTCAGCACTATCACATTTTGAATGGCAAGTGCGCAGTCATGCAGCACTGTACCCATATGAATTTTTTATCATTTTTTTTGAGACAGATAAAACTTTATTTTAGTGGTATTTATTCACTGCTGGGATTTTTTTTTTTTGCTATATAAATGAAAAAGTCCAAACATTTTGAAAAAAAGTGTTTTTCTTATACAATTTTGAAAATAAATAATCTTTCTTCATAAATCTTGTCCAAAATTAATTCAGTTATCTTTTTAGTAAAAATTAGTTTATAACCAAAAATTATAATTTTTTAAATTTTATTTTACATTAGAATTGTATTTTTTTATATTATCGTTTTTTTTTTAATTGTTTTTTTAACATACCGTCACCCCCCTGTGGGGGGTGATGAAGAATATTTTTTTTTTACACTGATTGCTTTTACACCCATATAGGCTGTAAAAGCAATCATTTCTCCTTCTCTCTGGCTGCATTCTTGCAGCCATTGAGAAATACTGTGAGAGCTGTGATTGGTCACAGCTTGTCACATGGTACAAGGCTGTTGTGAATAGCCCTGTACCATGTGACCTCTGTGATCATTCACAGATTTCACACGTAGTAAGCAATGATGTCAGAAGTGACATCTTGTTTACTAATATTTATGTGATCACTGATTGGCCAATCAGTGATCACATGATCGGGACCTCACACAGACAAATGGAGCACAAATGGAGCGCGCACAAGCATGGAGCGGGGAGTACAAATGGAGCGCGCACAAGCATGGAGCGGGGAGGATGTTTATAAACGGTCACCCGCCCCTGCACTGCTCCCGTCCGGCCGTTTATATACAAGGGCCGGACAGGAAGTGGTTAAATCCTAATGAGAACAGAAATCCACCAAATGGCCCAGATCGGAATTCTCCACCTCCTGGAATGTTCGGCCTTGATACAGACACACAAGGTGACACACACAGGGTACAATGGCAATGAAAGGTTCATTTGCCACATCTGTGGCTTTTTATTAGTGTCTGCATATAAATAGTCAATGAGTTTGTTAGCTCTCATGTGGATGCACTGACCAGGCTAGATACTGAACCATGGGGAGTGGAAAAGAACTGTCAAAAGACCTGTGTAACAAGGTAATGGAACTTTATAAAGATGGAAAAGGATATAAAAAGGTATCCAAAGCCTTGAGCCAGTCAGTACTGTTCAATCACTAATTGGAATTTTCGGGGATCTCCTGATACCAAGCTAAGGTCAGGTAGACCAAGAAAAGCTGCAGCCACAAGTGCCAGAAGAATTGTTCGGGATACAAAGGAAAACCCCACAGGATTGTCCAAAGGATAAGACAGGGTTCTTTCCAGCATCTCAGGTGGCTCAGCAAGAAACCAGGAGCACAACAGGATTATCAAAAGAATAAGACAGAGTGCTGCCCAGCATCTCAGGTGTCTCAGCAAGAAGACTTACTGTCGAATTCACTAAAAAACAATCTGATTGAAGGCTGGGGTCAAGTGCATTGCACAAGGGTTCTGCGGGGGCGGGGGTTTCCACTTTGCTGCTGTTTCATAAACGCATTTCACAGCTTATTAAATGAACTAATTGTACATCAAGAACATTAGTTGACTTGATATCTGCATTCCATTTGGCCATAAACAGGATGGCAGAAAAGATATGGACATTTGTGACCTGTAGCCTGGCTTTATGGGCTGCTTAACTGTTAGCCCGTCGTTTTTTTTTAGTAAATGAAGGCATATGTACATAGTCAGTACTTATATGACAGGTATCTAGTTAGTTCAAGACAAAAAAAAAATGCTGAATCACTAAAAAATGCTAATGGCTCACAATTGTTCCTAGCCGCCTCCAAGGATATCTTTCAAGTGAAAATAGCTGCTGTAACAAGCCTCGAACAGCGAGCAAATGAACAACTGAATGAATAATTTATGGAAGCGATATTGAATGTCAAAAGCCTCCTGTATGGAGTCTCTTATTCTTGAAAATACTGATTTATGCTAATATAAAATTCAATCTACATTCCGACACAAGATTCACTATTAATCACAGCAGCACAAGAGCGTCTCGGGCTCTTCGCGTTCAGAATCATTTGTTCTCCGAGAGGGAGAATATTATTATTGGGTTTGATTTTGTGTTAGTCGAGGCTGAAGAAACAGATCTAAATTCTCTGAACGCAACTTCAAAGCTATGAGGGTGAAGGAGGTAAAGAAGAAGAATTTCAAGGAGAGATTTCTGGTGTGAAGCAGAACATGGGTGTTTTACCAGCTCCTTGCTGGGATCACAGCCCTCTATGGTCTTCTCCAGGAAGGGGGAAAAGATGTAATGGTCATGTGTAACGTTCAATCCCATAGTCTGGAACTTTTCTTTGACTTGACTACAGTAAAATGAACGTTGATTGGCTGACATGGGTCACACCATCATTCCTTAGAAATCGGCCCAGTAGTCTATGATTAGGAGAAGTTGCATACATGCGGTATGGTCCTAAAAAGAGCAATGTTGGTCTTGGATCAGACTTGAGGGCCAATGGCTGTAGCAGTAGAGAGGTTCATGAATAGTCATCAAGAAATATATCAGCAGATCCTCCTAGCAGAAGAGCACACAGGAGCAGAGCTGAGGCTGTCCACCACAGGCTGTGTGCTGGAGCTCACATCCAACACCTTCTGCGCTCAAGGACTCAGATCAGGAGAGATTTCTGGTGTGAAGCAGAACATGGGTGTTTTACCAGCTCCTTGCTGGGATCACAGCCCTCTATGGTCTTCTCCAGGAAGGGGGAAAAGATGTAATGGTCATGTGTAATGTTCAATCCCATAGTTTGGGCAATTAGACATGACTTTTCTTTGACTTGACTACAGTAAAATGAACGTTGATTGGCTGACATGGGTCATACCATCATTCCTTAGAAATCGGCCTAGCAGTCTATGATTAGGAGAAGTTGCATACATGCGGTATGGTCCTAAAAAGAGCAATGTTGGTCTTGGATCAGACTTGAGGGCCAATGGCTGTAGCAGTAGAGAGGTTCATGAATAGTCATCAAGAAATATATCAGCAGATCCTCCTAGCAGAAGAGCACACAGGAGCAGAGCTGAGGCTGTCCACCACAGGCTGTGTGCTGGAGCTCACATCCAACACCTTCTGCGCTCAAGGACTCAGATCAGGAGAGATTTCTGGTGTGAAGCAGAACAAGGGTGTTTTACCAGCTCCTTGCTGGGATCACAGACCTCTATGGTCTTCTCCAGGAAGGGTGAAAAGATGTAATGGTCATGTGTAACGTTCAATCCCATAGTCTGGGCAATTAGACATGACTTTTCTTTGACTTGACTACAGTAAAATGAACTTTGATTGGCTGACATGGGTCACACCATCATTCCTTAGAAATCGGCCTAGTAGTCTATGATTAGGAGAAGTTGCATACATGCGGTATGGTCCTAAAAAGAGCAATGCTGGTCCTGGATCAGACTCGAGGGCCAATGGCTGTAGCAGTAGAGAGGTTCATGAATAGTCATCAAGAAATATATCAGCAGATCCTCCTAGCAGAAGAGCACACAGGAGCAGAGCTGAGGCTGTTCACCACAGGCTGTGTGCTGGAGCTCACATCCAACACCTCCTGCGCTCAAGGACTCAGATCAGGAGAGATTTCTGGTGTGAAGCAGAACATGGGTGTTTTACCAGCTCCTTGCTGGGATCACAGCCCTCTATGGTCTTCTCCAGGAAGGGTGAAAAGATGTAATGGTCATGTGTAATGTTCAATCCCATAGTCTGGGCAATTAGACATGACTTTTCTTTGACTTGACTACAGTAAAATGAACGTTGATTGGCTGACATGGGTCACACCCAGGGGCGGACTGACAACTCATGGGGCCCCCGGGCAATAGGGGATCATGGGGCCCCTGCGTCCTTGCCCAAACTCAAAAAAGCCTATGAAAAAGGTACCAGGGGCATTTCATGGGGCCCCCTACTGACCCAGGGCCCTCAGGCAGTGCTCGAGTTTCCAAATGGCCAGTCTGTTCCTGGTCACACCATAATTCTTTAGAAGCCGGCCTAGTAGTCTATGATTAGGAGAAGTTGCATACATGCGGTATGGTCCTAAAAAGAGCAATGTTGGTCTTGGATCAGACTCAAGGACCAATGGTTGTAGCAGTAAAGAGGTTCATGAATAGTCATCAAGAAATATATCAGCAGATCCTCCTTGCAGAAGAACACACAGGAGCAGAGCTGAGGCTGTCCACCACAGGCTGTGTGCTGCAGCTCACATCCAACACCTCCTGCGCTCAGGGACTCGGATCAGAGGAGAACCAATTAAGTCATCTGATGATGTTCATCCAACACTGATCAAAGGTTGTGCAGCTCTAACATGAAGCTGGGGAAGCTCGATAATGACTGTAATAAAGAAAAAACGAAAAGAGCGTGCAAACCTTGCGCATTACCTCAGTACATTTTTTTTCATGTATTTATTAACCACTTTCCGTCCGACCCATGTATATAAACGGCCGGACGGCGGCAGTGCAGGGGTGGGTCGCCATTCATAAATGGCACCCACCATTTTAGCATGTGTGTGCTCCCTGGGAGCGCACAGCACTGTGATTCGGTGCCTGCTGTGTCCTCCAGGCACAGTGGAACACCGATCGCTGTACGGGACCTCTGTGTGAGGTCCCGACCATGTGATCACTGATTGGCCAATCAGTGATCACATGCAGAGTAGTAAGTAAGATGTCACTTCTGACATCATTGCTTACTACGTGTGAAATCTGTGAATGATCACTGAGATCACATGGTACAGAGCTAGTCACAACAGCCTTGTACCATGTGACAAGCTGCGACCAATCACAGCTCACACAGTATTTCTCAATGGCTGCAAGAATGCACCCAAGGAGAAAGATAAATGATTGCTTTTTATAGCCTGGGTGTAAAAGCAATCAGTGTAAAAAAAAAAAATCTTCATCACCCCCCCACAAGTAGTACAGTGTCACCATGGTGACACTGTACTGCTAGGGTGACAGTAGGTTAAAAAAAAACAAAAAAACACATAAATAATAATATAAAAAAAACTAAAATATAACAGTAAAAAAAAAAAAATTTTAATTATAATTTTTGGTTACAAACTAATTTGGGTATTTTTTTTACTAAAAAGATAACTGAATAAATTTTGGCCAAGATTTATGAAGAAGGATTATTTATTTGCAAAATTTTATAAGAAAAACACTTTTTTTCCAAATTTTTGGACTTAAGAGTACCCGGCAGGCGAGGGGTTAACCACCCTGGAAAGGTGAACATGGACCACCAGGGGTGGACTGACCATTCGGGTACTCGGGTCTTGCCCAAGGGCCCGGGGTCAGTAGGGGGCCCCATGAGATGCCCCTGGTAAGTTTCATAGGCTTTTTTGGGTGCGGTTTGAGTGCGGGCGAGGAGACAGGGGCCACATGATCTCCTATTGCCCGGGGGCCCCACGAGTTGTCAGTCTGCCCCTGTAGACCACTAGTGTATGTGGGTCCCGGGTGTGAAGAGGTTAGGTGCCTAGGAAGCTTAGTGTGGCTAACGACTTTAATGGCTGGCGGTTTCTAACCTGCCCTCTGGGGGGGAGGGCGAACCTCCTGTCTCAGTGGCCCCGCCCACAAGGATCTAACTATAGATACTTTGCTATTCTTTTTTATTTCAGAGTACATTGTTGCCGGTTGTGTCACATTGTAACAATGCAGAGGTTGGTGGACACTGGGACAGACGGCACAGGCAGCCATAAAAACATTTGCAGGCATTCTCACCCTTTCTAAGTTTCAAAAAGTTTTTAAATTTACCCCAAAAAGGAAGCGAAGACGAAATCTCAGGGATACAGATGCAAATAAAAACCGGACCAAAGCATGAACCCATCCCCGCCCCCGAGGATTTGGCTGGAGCTATTCTTTAACTGCTTGCCATTGTACATTTCCTGCGGGGGCAGCATAGCCCGGCTGGACAATGTACTGGTATGTCAAAGCCTTCTGGGTAGCAGGTGCAAGTGCGCATGGCCCCCTGCTGACCTGTATTGCAATTGGACACAGCACAAGTTGGTCAGCAGGTCAGTGTCCAATCACAGCACAGTTTACAAACACACAGGACTCTGTGTACACAGAAAAGCGATCTGGCTGTTTCTTCTCCCTGAAAAGCAGGTTGAAAAAACAGCCAGATCTGCGAGTAAAAGCAGCGCGTATTACACACATTAGACTTTGTAAGCGCACAGTTAACCACTTGATTGCCCCTTAACCCCTTGATGCCAGCGCCTCCTTGCCCTTTAAGGGTTTCGGAAGCCGGGAGGCGGGTTTACGGTCATGTGACCGCTGTGATCGGGAAAGGTCCTGATTGAAAGAGGAGATCGGGACCTTTCCGTGAGTACCGGACACGTGTGCTGGGAGCGCGCAGGGCACGCGCTCTCAGCACATATGTTTCTTCTTAATTGCACGCAAATGTGCGGCTGCTCGGCGTTAAGGTCCAGAAGCCGGGAGGCCTCACATTTGCATGCGGCCGACGCCAAGAGGTTAATGTTCCCAGGGGTTACTAATGTGTACAGCATTATAACTGATGACTGTATTAGGGACCTCAGTGTCAGTTAGTGTCCCTCCCAGCCATGGTCTGTTAGCACCAGATTGCCCGCCACACTATCACAGTCCCACTATAACTCCCAGATCACTGTCATTTATAGCATAGCATCAACGCTGCATACATTTTAAAAAAAATCATAGTTGCATAAATTAAAAAATAAAATTCCAGTAAATATCAAATGGTTTTTAGATCGTATAAATTTTACACAAGCTAATTAATATATAGTTGATTTTTTATTACCAAAGACACAATTTTTTTTTTTATTACCAAAGATACGATTTTTTTTTATTACCAAAGATAAGATTTTTTTTTATTACCAAAGATACGATTTTTTTTTATTACCAAAGATAATTTTTTTTTTTTTATTACCAAAAGATAAGTAGCAGAATACACTTTGGCCTAAATTTATAAAGAAATTTGATTCTTCTAGTTTTTTTTCATTGGATAAACAATATAATATATTATGTGCAGTATATAATAATATATACAATATTGGATAACAGAAAGTAGAAAATATCCTTTTTCTTTCAAAATTTCTATCTTTTTTTAATTTATATATATAAAAAAAAAAACTAAAATCCCAGTGCTAATCAAATAACACCAAAATATCCTAGACTGTAAGCTCCCAGGATCAGGGCCCTCCTATCCCTCTTGTATTGAACTGTATTGTCTCCCATTATATTGTAAAGCGCTGAGCAAACTGTTGGCGCCATAAATCCTGTATAATAATAATAAAATAAATCCTGTATAATAATAATAAAATAAATCCTGTATAATAATAATAAAATAAATCCTGTATAATAATAATAAAATAAATCCTGTATAATAATAATAAAATAAAGCTCTGTTTGTGGGGAATAAATGATTATAAATTTAATTTGGGTAATGTCTTGCATGACCGCTCAATTGCCAGTTAAAGTAGCCAAACTATTGGTGCTATATAAATCCTGAATAATAATAATAATAATAATAATAAAAAATAAATAAAGCTCTGTTTGTGGGGGGAAAATGAATATAAAGTTAATTTGGGTAATGTGTTGCATAACCGCTCAATTGACAGTTAAAGTAGCCAAACTATTGGCGCTATAAAAATCCTGAATAATAACAATAATAATAATAATAATAAAATAAAGCTCTGTTTGTGGGGAAAAAATGATTATAAATTTAATTTGGGTAATGTCTTGCATGACCGCTCAATTGACAGTTAAAGTAGCCAAACTATTGGTGCTATATAAATCCTGAATAATAATAATAATAATAATAATAATAAAATAAAGCTCAGTTTGTGGGGAAAAAAATATTATAAATTTCATTTGGGTACTGTGTTGCATGACCGCTCAATTGCCAGTTAAAGTAGCCAAACTATTGGCGCTATATGAATCCTGAATAATAATAAAAAAAATAAAGCTCTGTTTGTGGGGAAAAAATGATTATACATTTAATTTGGGTACTGTGTTGCATGACTGTTCAATTGCCAGTTAAAGTAGCCAAACTATTGGCACTATATAAATCCTGAATAATAACAATAATAATAATAATAATAATAAAATAAAGCTCTGTTTGTGGGGAAAAAATGAATATAAAGTTCATTTGGGTAATGTGCTGCATAACCGCTCAATTGACAGTTAAAGTAGCCACACTATTGACGCTATATGAATCCTGAATAATAATAAAAAAATAAAGCTGTGTTTGTGGGGAAAACACGATTATAAATTTAATTTGGGTACTGTGTTGCATGACCGTTCAATTGCCAGTTAAAGTAGCCAAACTATTGGTGCTATATAAATCCTGAATAATAATAATAATAAAATAAAGCTCTGTTTGTGGGGAAAAAAATGAATATAAAGTTCATTTGGGTAATGTGTTGCATGACCGCTCAATTGACAGTTAAAGTAGCACAGTGCTGAACAGCAAAAAAAATGCCCTGGCCATGAAGGGGGTCACGTGCTTAAGGCTATGAAACAAAATTGCTGTAAATATATCAGACCGTCGCCTCTATCGCGCCCTCCGCCTGCTGCAACATATGAAAAAATTCTTATTTACCCAATAAAAACAAAGCAATCGCCAAGGAAAAAAAAAAAATGAAACAAATCTAAATTCTCTTTAAAACAACAAAAATAATGTCGTCCTATTTCTGGTCTTCGGGTTTTTTACACTGCAAGTCAGTGGGAAGTTGATAAAAACGTCGGATCTGTTTTATTGGCTCTATTTACAATCCTTCCATTCTAATGCTGCGCAATTGCCAGTGAAACAGCAACGAGGAAAAGAGAAATGGAAAGCGGAATGGCGGCTGAGAATCCAACGCCACGAGAATCGTTTAAGAGAAGGATAAAAATTGATTAAAAACATACAGAAATAGAAGGCAGAGCAAAGCTATCATTTCCCTACAATTTGAGGATTGAAAAGAGATTAAAAGTCGGACAAAGAAAGATTAAAACTAAAGTTTTTTTTTTAGGTATTTTATCTGCTGTTTCTGGTGAAAGAATTGCGAATCCTCTATTAATATGCTGTGAGGTCATCAAGAGTGCATTAGAGACATGGGGGCCGATACACTGAAGGGGATTACGCTGTTCACTTAAAAAAAAAAAACGACTTTTTACTTTTAGTTTGACGCACAAAGTAATCCTCCGCTGACATTAATTAACCAGTTTTTTTTTCCAACGTTTTTTTTTTAAATAATTTGAACGAATATAAATGATGTATTCTCCACCAAGGTAGATGAAAATTCACTTTATTATTATTATTATACAGTATTTATATTGCGCCAATAGTTCGCTCAGCGCTGTACATTACAATGGGAGACAATACATGGGGCAGTACAGTAACAATTCAATACACGAGGGGTTTGAGGGCCCTGCTTACAATCTAGGAGGGGGGGGGGGATAGTGGCACAGTAGGAAGTGGCTGTGGGGGATGGAGTGATAGGAGGAGTGGAAGAGATCTGGTGTTAAGTGAGGGCTGGGTAGGCTCCCCTGAACAGATGGATTTTCAGGGTGCGCCTAAAGGTGAGGAGGGTAGGTGACAGTCTGATGGATTGGGGTAGTGAGTTCCAGAGGATGGGGGAAGTCCTGGAGAAGTCCTGCAGTCCGGTGTGAAAGGTGGAGACCAGGGAATGTGAACATGACCACTTTGCAATGTGAACATGCTCTGCTCCTTTAGAAAATCGTGCCCGTAGTGCATACAGTATATATAGTTACATAGTTAGTCTGGCTGAAAAAAGACAAAAGTCCATCCAGTTCAACCATGAAAAAAAAAAAAAAAAGGTATAATCCTATATTATTATTATTATTATACAGGATTTATGGCGCCAACAGTTTGCTCAGCGCTTTACATTATAGTGGGAGACAATACAGCAACAATACAGTTCAATACAAGAGGGATAGGAGGGCCCTGATCCTTGGAGCTTACAATCTAAGAGGGAATATACCCACAGTTGGTGGTGGAGGTGCCAGAAAGAAGCCTTTACTGCATCAAAGACACAAGAAGGCCCGGTTAGGCATGTCAAGGTGTTGTCAGGCATATTGTAACCGGGCTTTTTTGTGGCACCTCCACCAAACAACTCGTTTATGTTCAAATATCACAGTATTATACTCCTTAACCACTTCCAGTCCGGACACTTTCACCCCCCTTCCAGTCCGGACACTTTCACCCCCCTTCCAGTCCGGACACTTTCCCCCCCTTCCAGTCCGGACACTTTCCCCCCCTTCCAGTCCGGACACTTTCACCCACCTTCCAGTCCGGACACTTTCACCCCCCTTCCAGTCCGGACACTTTCACCCCCTTCCAGTCCGGACACTTTCACCCCCCTTCCAGTCCGGACACTTTCCCCCCCTTCCAGTTCGGACACTTTCACCCCCTTCCAGTCCGGACACTTTCACCCCCCTTCCAGTCCGGACACTTTCCCCCCCTTCCAGTCAGGACACTTTCACCCCCCTTCCAGTCCGGACACTTTCCCCCCCTTCCAGTTCGGACACTTTCACCCCCTTCCAGTCCGGACACTTTCACCCCCTTCCAGTCTGGACACTTTCACCCCCTTCCAGTCCGGACTTTCCCCCCCTTCCAGTCCGGACGCTTTCACCCCCTTCCAGTCCGGACACTTTCACCCCCTTCCAATCCGGACACTTTCACCCCCTTCCAGTCCGGACGCTTTCACCCCCTTCCAGTCCGGACGCTTTCCCCCCCTTCCAGTCCGGACACTTTCACCCCCTTCCAGTCCGGACATTTTCACCCCACTTCCAGTCCGGACACTTTCCCCCCCCCTTCCAGTCCAGACACTTTCCCCCCCTTCCAGTCCGGACACTTTCACCCCCTTCCTGTCCGGACACTTTCACCCCCTTCCAGTCCGGACACTTTCACCCCCTTCCAGTCCGGACACTTTCACTCCCTTCCAGTCCGGACACTTTCCCCCCCTTCCAGTCCGGACACTTTCCCCCACCTTCCAGTCCAGGCCAACTTTCAGCTTTCAGCGCTATCACACTTTGAATGACAATTGCGCGGTCATGCAACACTGTGTGAATTTTTGTAGCATTTTTTTGAGACAGATAAAGCTTTATTTTGGTGGTATTTATTCACCACTGAGATTTTTATTTTTTTTTTGGTATATAAATGAAAAATATAAAATTTTGCAAATAAATAATATTTCATCATAAATCTTGGCCAAAAATTATTCCGTTATCTTTTTAGTAAAAAAAAATAACACAAATTAGTTTATAACCAAAAATTATAATTTAAATTTTTTTTTTTACATTTTTATTTTATTTTTTTATATTATTATTTATGGTTTTTTTTTTTAACATACTGTCACCCTAGCAGTAGTGTTACCATGGTGACACTGTACTACTTGTGGGGGGTGATGAAGATTTTTTTTTTTTACACTGATTGATTTTACACCCATAAAGGCTGTAAAAGGAATGATTTCTCCTTCTCTCTGGCTGCATTCCTGCAGTCATTCAGAACTACTGTGAGAGCTGTGATTGGTCACAGTTTGTCATATGGTACAAGGCTGTTGTGAATAGCCCTGTACAGGGGCGGACTGAAAACTCATGGGGCCCACGGGCAGTAGGAAATCATGGGGCCCCTGTGTCCTCACCCACAATCAAACCACACCCATAAAAGCATATGAAAGTTACCAGGGGCATCTCGTGGGGCCCCCTACTAATCCCGGGCCCTCGGGCAGTACCCGAGTGGCTAAATGGTCAGTCCACCCCTGGCCCTGTACCATGTGATCTCTGTGATCATTCACAGATTTCACACGTAGTAAGCAATGATGTCAGAAGTGACATCTTGTGTACTACTCTTCAATCAGTGGCCAATCAGTGATCGCATGATTGGGACCTTGTACAGAGGTCCTGTACAGTGATCGGTGTTCCACTGTGTCCAGAGGACACAGCGGGCACTGGATCGCGGTGCTGTGCACTATCAGGGAGCGCGCACAAGCAGGGGGCAGGGAGGCCGTTTATAAACGTCCACCCGCCCCTGCACTGCCACTGTCCAGCCATGTATATACAACGGCCGGACTGGAGGTGGTTAAGGTGTTGTCAGGCATATTGTAACCAGGCTTTTTTGTGGCATTGGTGCAGTAAAAGCTTCTTTCTGGCACCTCCACCAAACAACTCATTTTTGTTCAAGTGTCATCATATTGTACTCCCTAAAAACAACCACACTGTCTTTTTCCAGAGCAACCTGGATTTCTCCTGAGGCTTCCTGTGGGGGGTTTTCTTTGAATCCCGGACAATTCTTCTGGCAGTTATGACTGCAATCTTTCTTGGTCTACCTGACCTTGGCTTGGTATCAAGAGATCCCTGAACTTTCCACTTCTTAATAGGTGATTTAACAGTACTGATTGGCATATTCAAGGCTTTGGACAACTTTTTATGTCCTTTTCTATAAAGTTCCATTACCTTGTTACGCAGGACTTTTGACAGTTCTTTTCTGATCCCCATGGCTCAGTATCTAGCCTAGTCAGTGCTTCCACGTAAGAGCTAACAAACTCATTGACTATTTATACACTGACACTGATTGCAATATAAAAAGCCACAGATGTGGGACATTAACCTCTAATTGGCATCGTAACCCGTGTGTGTCTGTACCAAGGCCAAACATTCCAGGGGGGCGGAGACTTCTGATCTGGGGCGGAGACTTCTGATCCGGGGCGGATACTTCTGATCCGGGGGAGGAGACTTCTGATCCGGGCCATTCGGGTGATTTCTGTTCTCATTATGATTTAAAAAGAAGCCAAACAACTATTTGATAATAAATTTGATCATCGTCCTTCAATAAAAGAGCATTTTTTGGCACGATCCATCATATTTTCAATATCAATGCCAACATTTCACAATTTCTGCCACGGGTATGTAAACTTTTGAGCACAACTGTACCTTTTGGCACCTTTAATCAAAACCACTCCTCTTATAGAATTTTGCTTAAAACTTTACAGAACTTATTTTCCTGGTCCTAACATGTTAGTTTGTTATCTACAGTGCTGTGCAAAAGTTTTAGGCAGATATGAGGAAATACTGTGAAGTAAGAATGCTTTCAAAAAAATATATTTTAATGGTTTAGTTTTATCAATTTACAAAATTTAAAGTGAGCGAACAGAAGGAAAAAAAATCTAAATCAAATCAATATGTTGTGTGACTACCCTTTAGCTTCAATTCATCAAGCTCTTTTGAAGAAGCACTAAGAAATGGGCAACATTAAGAAGCGTAGACAAATGTTGAGGAGCGTAGACGCACTGGTCGGACAACGTTGAGGACCGTAGATGCAGTGTTCGGGTGACGTGAGGAGCATAGATGCAGTGGTTGGTTAATTTTCAGGAGTGTAGTTGCAGTGGTCCAGTAACATTGAGGAGCGTAGATGCAGTGGCTGGGTAACGTTGAGGAACATAGACACAGTGGTAAGGTAATGTTGAGGAGTGTAGATGCAGTGGTAGGGTAACATTGAGGATCGTAGACGCAGTGATCAGATAACATTGAGGAGCGTAGACGCAGTGGTGGGGTAATGTTGAGGAGTGTAGACGTAGTGGTTGGGTAACATTGAGGATCGTAGATGCAGTGATCAGATAACGTTGAGGAGCGTAGACGCAGTGGTGGGGTAATGTTGAGGAACGTAGACGCAGTGGTCGGGTAATGTTGAGGAGTGTAGACACAGTGGTTGAGTGACGCTGAGGTGCATAGACACAGTGGTCAGGTAACGTTGAGGAGTGTAGATGCAGTGGTCAGGTAACATTGAGGACCATAAACGCAGTGGTCAGATAACATTGAGGATTGTAGATGCAGTGGTTGGGTGATGTTGAGGAGCATAGACACAGTGGTCAGGTAATGTTGAGGAGTGTAGATGCAGTAGTTGGGTAATGTTGAGATCCATTAACACTGTGACCGGATAATGTTGAGGAGCATAGACGCAGTGGTCAGATAACGTTGAGGAGTGTAGATGCAGTGGATGGGTGACGTTGAGGTGCATAGACACAGTGGTTAGGTAACATTGAGGAGCATAGACGCAGTGGTCGGGTAATGTTGAGGAGTGTAGACACTGTGATCGGATAACGTTAAGGAGCGTAGACGCAGTGATCGGATAACGTTGAGGAGCGTAGACGCAGTGGTCAGGTATCATTGAGGAGCGTAGATTCAGTGGTCAGGCAATGTTGAGAAGCGCAGATGCAGTGGTCGGGTAATGTTGAGGAGTGTAGACACAGTGGTCGAGTAATGTTGAGGAACGTAGACACAGTGGTCGGGTAATGTTGAGGAGCGCAGATGCAGTGGTCGGGTAATGTTGAGGAGCGCAGACGCAGTGGTAGGGTAATGTTGAGGAACGTAGACACAGTGGTCAGGTAATGTTGAGGAGCGTAGACGCGGTAGTCAGGCAATGTTGAGAAGCACAGACGCAGTGGTCGGGTAATGTTGAAGAGCGTAGACGCAGTGGTCGGGTAATGTTGAGGAGCGTAGACGCAGTGGTCAGGTAATGTTGAAGGACGTAGATGCAGTGGTCGGGTAATGTTGAGGAGCGTAGACGCAGTGGTCGGGTAATGTTGAGGGGCATAGACGCAGTGGTCGGGTAATGTTGAGGAGCATAGACGCAGTGGTCGGGTAATGTTGAGGAGCGTAGACGCAGTGGTCGCGTAATGTTGAGGAGCGTAGACGCAGTGGTCAGGTAATGTTGAGGAGCGTAGACGCAGTGGTCGCGTAATGTTGAGGAGCGTAGACACAGTGGTGGGGTAATGTTGAGTAGCGTAGACGCAGTGGTCGGGTAATGTTGAGGAGCGTAGACGCAGTGGTCGGGTAACGTTGAGGAGCGTAGACGCAATGGTCGGGCAATGTTGAGGAGCGCAGACGCAGTGGTCGGGTAACGTTGAGGAGCGTAGACGCAGTGGTCGGGCAATGTTGAGGAGCGTAGACGCAGTGGTCGGGCAACGTTGAGGAGCGTAGACGCAGTGGTCGGGCAATGTTGAGGAGCGTAGACGCAGTGGTCGGGCAATGTTGAGGAGCGTAGACGCAGTGGTCGGGTAATGTTGAGGAGCGCAGACGCAGTGGTCGGGTAATGTTGAGGAGCGTAGACGCAGTGGTCGGGTAATGTTGAGGAGCGTAGACGCAGTGGTCGGGTAATGTTGAGGGGCGTAGACGCAGTGGTCGGGTAATTGTGAGGAGCATAGACGTAGTGGTCGGGTAATGTTGAGGAGCGTAGACGCAGTGGTCGGGTAATGTTGAGGAGCGTAGACGCAGTGGTCGAGTAATGTTGAGGAGCGTAGACACAGTGGTCGGGTAATGTTGAGGAGCATAGACGCAGTGGTCGGGTAATGTTGAGGAATGTAGATGCAGTGGTCAGGCAATGTTGAGGAGCGCAGACGCAGTGGTCGGGTAATGTTGAGGAGCGTAGACGCAGTGGCCAGGCAATGTTGAGGAGCGTAGACGCAGTGGTCGGGTAATGTTGAGGGGCGTAGATGCAGTGGTCGGGTAATTGTGAGGAGCATAGACGTAGTGGTCGGGTAATGTTGAGGAACGTAGACGCAGTGGTCGAGTAATGTTGAGGAGCGTAGACACAGTGGTTGGGTAATGTTGAGGAGCGTAGACGCAGTGGTCGGGTAATGTTGAGGAACGTAGACGCAGTGGTCGGGTAATGTTGAGGGGCGTAGACGCAGTGGTCGGGTAATGTTGAGGGGCGTAGACGCAGTGGTCGGGTAATTGTGAGGAGCGTAGACGCAGTGGTCGGGTAATGTTGAGGGGCGTAGACGCAGTGGTCGGGTAATGTTGAGGAGCGGAGACGCAGTGGTCGGGTAATGTTGAGGGGCGTAGACGCAGTGGTCGGGTAATTGTGAGGAGCGTAGACGCAGTGGTCGGGTAATGTTGAGGGGCGTAGACGCAGTGGTCGGGTAATGTTGAGGAGCGTAGACGCAGTGGTCGGGTAATGTTGAGGAGCGTAGACGCAGTGGTCGGGTAATGTTGAGGAACGTAGACGCAGTGGTCGGGCAATGTTGAGGAGCGTAGATGCAGTGGTCGGGTAATGTTGAGGAGCGTAGACGCAGTGGTCGGGTAATGTTGAGGATCGTAGACGCAGTGGTCGGGTAATGTTGAGGAACGTAGACGCAGTGGTCGGGTAATGTTGAGGAGCGTAGACGCAGTGGTCGGGTAATGTTGAGGAGCGTAGATGCAGTGGTCGGGTAATGTTGAGGAGCGTAGACGCAGTGGCCAGGCAATGTTGAGGAGCGTAGACGCAGTGGTCGGGTAATGTTGAGGGGCGTAGACACAGTGGTCGGGTAATTGTGAGGAGCGTAGACGCAGTGGTCGGGTAATGTTGAGGGGCGTAGACGCAGTGGTTGGGTAATGTTGAGGGGCATAGACGCAGTGGTCGGGTAATGTTGAGGAGCGTAGACGCAGTGGTCGGGTAATGTTGAGGGGCGTAGACGCAGTGGTCGGGTAATGTTGAGGAGCGTAGACGCAGTGGTCGGGTAATGTTGAGGAGCGTAGACGCAGTGGTTGGGTAATGTTGAGAAGTGCAGACGCAGTGGTCTGGTAATGTTGAGGGGCGTAGACGCAGTGGTCGGGTAATGTTGAGGAAAGTAGACGCAGTGGTCGGGCAATGTTGAGGAGCGTAGACGCAGTGGTCGGGTAATGTTGAGGAGCGTAGACGCAGTGGTCGGGTAATGTTGAGGATCGTAGACGCAGTGGTCGGGTAATGTTGAGGAACGTAGACGCAGTGGTCGGGTAATATTGAGGAGCGTAGACGCAGTGGTCGGGTAATGTTGAGGAGAGTAGACGCAGTGGTCGGGTAATGTTGAGGGGCGTAGACGCAGTGGTCGGGTAATGTTGAGGAGCGTAGACGCAGTGGCCAGGCAATGTTGAGGAGCGTAGACGCAGTGGTCGGGTAATGTTGAGGGGCGTAGATGCAGTGGTCGGGTAATTGTGAGGAGCGTAGACGCAGTGGTCGGGTAATGTTGAGGGGCGTAGACGCAGTGGTCGGGTAATGTTGAGGAGCGTAGACGCAGTGGTCGGGTAATGTTGAGGAGCGTAGACGCAGTGGTTGGGTAATGTTGAGGGGCGTAGACGCAGTGGTCGGGTAATGTTGAGGGGCGTAGATGCAGTGGTCGGGTAATTGTGAGGAGCGTAGACGCAGTGGTCGGGTAATGTTGAGGGGCGTAGACGCAGTGGTCGGGTAATGTTGAGGAGCGTAGACGCAGTGGTTGGGTAATGTTGAGAAGTGCAGGTGCAGTGGTTGGTCAAGGAAACGTAATGCAGCAGATCATGCTTACTTCCCTTCCACATAGGAAGATGTCCAGCAGTGCGAACAGCACAGAACTAGTGGAAACCAGTGGGACCCGGGTACCCCCATCCACTGTCCGGGGAAGTCTGGCCAGAAGTGGTCATCATGAAAGAATTACAGCCAAAGAGCTGCACCTCCGACATGGAAACAAGGCTGAGCGACTCAACTATGCAGGAAATCATAAGAACTGGGGTGCAGAAAAAATGGCAGCAAGTGCTCTAGGCTGATGAGGCACAAGGTGAAATATCTGGCTGTAACAGGAGGCAGTTTGTTGGGGGAAGGAGTGGAGAGCGGTACAATAATGAGTGTCTGCAGGCAACTGTGAAGCATGGTGGACGTTCCTTGCAAGTCTGGGGGTGCATTTCTGCAAATAGATTTCGAGATTTGGTCAGGATCAATAATGTCTTTAATGCTGAGAGGTACAGGCAGATACTTCTCCATCATGCCCAGGGGTGGACTGGCAACTCATAGGGCCCCTGGGCAATAGGGGATCGTGGGGCCCCTGTGTCCTTGCACAAATTAAAAAAAGCCTATGAAAAAGGTACCAGGGACATCTCATGGGGCCCCCTACTGACCCCAGGCCCTCGGGCCAGACCCGAGTACCCGAATGGTCAGTCTACGCCTGGTGGTCCATGTTCACCTTCCCAGGGTGGTTAACCCCTCTCCTACCGGGCACTCTTACCCCCTTCCTGCCCAGACCAATTTTCAGCTTTCAGCGCTGTCAAAATTTGAATGACAATTGCGCGGTCATGCAACACTATACCCAGATTAAATTTTTATAATTTTTTTTACACAAATAGAGCTTTCTTTTGGTGGTATTTAATCACCACTGGGGGTTTTATTTTTTGCGCTATAAAGGAAAAAAAAAGACAGAAAATTAAAAAATAAATAAAATATTTTTTCTTTGTTTCTATCATAAAATTCTGCAATCAGGTAATATTTCTCCTTTACTGATGTGCACTGGTGAGGCAGCACTGATGGGGACTGATAGGCAGCACTGATGGGCACTGATAGCCAGCATTGATGAGAACTGATAGGCAGCATTGATGGGGACTGATAGGAAGCATTGATGGGCACTGATAGGAAGCATTGATGGGCACTGAAAGGCAGCACTGATGGGGACTGATAGGCAGCATTGATGGGCACTGAAAGGCAGCATTGATGGGCACTGAAAGGCAGCATTGATGGGGACTGATAGGCAGCATTGATGGGGACTGATAGGCAGCATTGATGGGAACTGATAGGCAGCATTGATGGGGACTGATAGGCAGCATTGATGGGCACTGAAAGGCAGCATTGATGGGGACTGATAGGCAGCACTGATGGGCACTGAAAGGCAGCATTGATGGGGACTGAAAGGCAGCATTGATGGGCACTGAAAGGCAGCATTGATGGGGACTGATAGGCAGCACTGATGGGCACTGAAAGGCACCATTGATGGGGACTGATAGGCAGCATTGATGGGCACTGATAGGCAGCATTGATGGGGACTGATAGGCAGCATTGATGGGCACTGATAGGCAGCACTGATGGGCTGGCCAAATGGTCAGTCCGCCCCTGATCGGGACCTTTCCGTGAGTACCAGACTTGAGTGTTGGGAGCGGGCAGGGCTCATGTGTTCTTTTTTAATAGAACGCAAATGTGCGGCCGCTCAGACGCCGAGAGGCTGCACATTTGCGTTCCGCTGGCATGAAGAGGTTAAATATCTGTGGTCAGGTGCAATGCTTTGGCCAATCACAGTGTGCTGTCAGAGCGCAGTGCATTGTGGGTGAACAGCCCGCCGAACGCCCTCGCCGTTCATAGGTTGGCCGAACACACGAACGGCCAAGGTTGGAGTTGACCTTACATTCGACTCGAACATTGAGATTGGTAAGGGCAGCCCTTTGGATAGCCTGCCTATGTTCTCCACCTCCGTACACATCTAAGCGTGTTCTAATTCTAGCAAGTTGCTGCTGATTGATGATTGCTATTATGTCCGAGGAAATCTCGCATCGCCGTATTGTGTTATTGTTCAGTTCCTTTCTCCGCTGCACAATGGAATTTCAGAGCGGTTTAATAACGGTCATTAGATTGAGCTCATGGGGACTTGTTTTCCCTCATCAATAATAATGCTGTGCCCAACGGCAACTGGAATAACCATTGTTGTAACTCAACGCATTTCGGGGGGGGGGGGTTATAATACAAAATTACTGCGTGATTTATGCACATCGTAGACGTTTGACCCAAGATCTTTTCCCCATTATGCTCATAATGCACGCTAAGAGTTTTCAAAATCTTACTTTTAGAAAAACAACAGGAAGAAATATAAGGTAAGGAGAACTCAGAAATATAACTGTTGATAAGGCAAAACCAACAAAAAACCTAAAATACATCGATGTTGGGATCTGATCTTGTGGATTACATAGTTAGTCTGAAAAAAAGACAAAAGTCCATTCAGCACAGTGGCCAAATAGTTAGCACTTCCGCCTGGCAGTACTTGGGTTGTTCGTTTGAATCCCAGCCACAGCACCACCTGCCTACAGTTTGCATGTTCTCCCTGTGCCTGTGTGGGTTTCCTCCCACACTCTAAAGACATGCTAGTAGGTGAATTGGATCCTGTCTAAATTGGCCCTAGTATATGTATGAGTTAGGGACCTTAGATTCTATGCCCCTTGAGGGTTAGGGATTGATATGAATGTACAATATATATATAAAAATGTGCTGTGCAAATTGATGGTGCTATATAAGTACCTGAAATAAATACAAAAAAATAAAATTCAGTTCAACCATAAAAAAAAAAAAAACACAGTTGATCCAGAGGAAGGCAAAAACACCCAGCAAAGCACAGCCCAATTTGCTCTTGCAGGGAAAAAAATTCCTTCCTGATCCCCTGAGAGGCGATCGGATATTTCCTGGATCACCTTTCCCTATAAATGTTATATCCAGTTATATTCTGTGTATCCAAGAAAGAATCCAGGACTTTCCTACAGCAATCCAATGAGCTGGCCACAACCAACTCTGGAGGGAGTCTATTCCACATTCTCACAGCTCTTACTGTGAAGAAACCTTTCCGTGTTTGCAGATTACATTTATTTTCCTCCAGATGTAAAGAGCGCCCCCTTGTCCTCTGTGATGACCTCAGGGGGAATGACTACACAGAGTTCATTATATGAACCACTGATGTATTATACATGGAGATCATATCCCCCCTTATGTATTATACATGGAGATCATATCCCCCTTATGTATTAAACATGGAGATCATATCCCCCCTTATGTATTATACATGGTGATCATATCCCCCTTATGTATTATACATGGAGATCATATCCCCCACTTATGTATTATACATGGAGATCATATCCCCCCTTATGTATTATACATGGAGATCATATCCCCCCCTTATGTATTATACATGGAGATCATATCCCTCCTTATGTATTATACATGGTGATCATATCCCCCCTTATGTATTATACATGGAGATCATATCCCCCCTTATGTATTATACATGGAGATCATATCCCCCTTATGTATTATACATGGTGATCATATCCCCCACTTATGTATTATACATGGTGATCATATCCCCCCTTATGTATTATACATGGAGATCATATCCCCCACTTATGTATTATACATGGAGATCATATCCCCCACTTATGTATTATACATGGTGATCATATCCCCCTTATGTATTATACATGGAGATCATATCCCCCACTTATGTATTATACATGGAGATCATATCCCCCACTTATGTATTATACATGGTGATCATATCCCCCTTATGTATTATACATGGTGATCATATCCCCCTTATGTATTATACATGGTGATCATATCCCCCTTATGTATTATACATGGAGATCATATCCCCCCTTATGTATTATACATGGAGATCATATCCCCCCTTATGTATTATACACGGTGATCATATCCCCCTTATGTACTATACATGGAGATCATATCCCCCCTTATGTATTATACATGGAGATCATATCCCCCCTTATGTATTATACATGGAGATCATATCCCCCCTTATGTATTATACATGGAGATCATATCCCCCCTTATGTATTATACATGGTGATCATATCCCCCTTATGTATTATACATGGAGATCATATCCCCCTTATGTATTATACATGGTGATCATATCCCCCTTATGTATTATACATGGTGATCATATCCCCCTTATGTATTATACATGGAGATCATATCCCCCCTTATGTATTATACATGGTGATCATATCCCCCCTTATGTATTATACATGGTGATCATATCCCCCTTATGTATTATACATGGTGATCATATCCCCCTTATGTATTATACATGGAGATCATATCCCCCCTTATGTATTATACATGGAGATCATATCCCCCTTATGTATTATACATGGAGATCATATCCCCTCTTATGTATTATACATGGAGATCATATCCCCCCTTATGTATTATACATGGAGATCATATCCCCCCTTATGTATTATACATGGAGATCATATACCCCCCTTATGTATTATACATGGAGATCATATCCCCCCCTTATGTATTATACATGGAGATCATATCCCCCCTTATGTATTATACATGGAGATCATATCCCCCCTTATGTATTATACATGGAGATCATATCCCCCTTATGTATTATACATGGAGATCATATCCCCTCTTATGTATTATACATGGAGATCATATCCCCCCTTATGTATTATACATGGAGATCATATCCCCCCTTATGTATTATACATGGAGATCATATACCCCCCTTATGTATTATACATGGAGATCATATCCCCCCCTTATGTATTATACATGGAGATCATATCCCCCCTTATGTTTTATACATGGAGATCATATCCCCCCTTATGTATTATACATGGAGATCATATCCTCCCTTATGTATTATACATGGAGATCATATCCCCCCTTATGTATTATACATGGAGATCATATCCCCCTTATGTATTATACATGGAGATCATATCCCCCCCTTATGTATTATACATGGAGATCATATCCCCCCTTATGTATTATACATGGAGATCATATCCCCCCCTTATGTATTATACATGGAGATCATATCCCCCCTTATGTATTATACATGGAGATCATATCCCCCCTTATGTATTATACATGGTGATCATATCCCCCCTTATGTATTATACATGGAGATCATATCCCCCCTTATGTATTATACATGGAGATCATATCCCCCCTTATGTATTATACATGGAGATCATATCCCCCCTTATGTATTATACATGGAGATCATATCCCCCCCTTATGTATTATACATAAAATACCCCCCAAGCAACAGTACACTATATTATCAAAAGTATTGGCCCCAACCTCCAAATCATTGGATTCAGGTGTTCCAATCCCCTCTATATCATGTGATTCAGGTGTTCCAATCCCCTCCATGGACACAGGTGTATACAATCAAGCCCCTAGGCATGCATACTGCTTCTACAAACATTGGTGAAAGAATGGGTCGCTCTCAGGAGCTCAGTGACTCCAAGCGTGGTCCCGTGATAGGTGGCCACCTGTGCAATAAGTCCATCCGTGACATTTCCTGGCTACTAAATATTCCACACTCAACTGTTAGTGGGATTATAACAAAGTGGCAGCAACTGGGAACAACAGCCACTCAGCCACCAAGTGGTAGGCCACGTCACACGACAGGGCGGGGTCAATAGCTAAAGACTTCCAAACTTGGTGTGGCCTTCAGATGAGCCCAACAACAGTGAGTAGAGAGCTTCATGGAATGGGTTTCCATGGCCGAGCATCTGCATCCAAGCCTTCCATCACCAAGTGCAATGCAAAGCGTCGGATGCCGTGGTGTAAAGCATGCCGCCACTGGACTCTAGAGCAGGGGAGACATGTTCTCTGGAGTGACCAATCACGCTTCTCTGTCTGGCAATCCGATGGACGTGTCTGGGTTTGGCGGTGGCCAGGAGAACGGTACTTGCCTGACTGCATTGTGCCAAGTGTAAAGTTTGGTGGAGGGGGGATTATGGTGTAGGTTTGAATTTCAGGGGAGGGCTTGGCCCCCTAGTTTCAGTGAAGGGAAATCTTAAGGCGAAATTTTGGACAATTTCATGCTCCCAACTTTGTAGGAAGAGTTTGGGGATGGCCCCTTCCTGTTCCAACATGACTGCACACCAGTGCACAAAGCAAGGTCCATAAAGACATGGAGGAGCCAGTTTGGGGTGGAGGAACTTGACTGGCCTGCACAGAGTCCTGACCTCAACCCCATAGAACACCTTTGGGATGAATTGGAGCGGAGACTGCGAGCCAGGCCTCCTCCCCCGACATCAGTGCCTGACCTGACAAATGTGCTTCTGGAAGAATGGTCCAACCTTCCCTGGCTACTAAATATTCCACGCTCAACTGTTAGTGGGATTATAACAAAGTGGAAGCAACTGGGAACAACAGCAAGTCAGCCACCAAGTGGTAGGCCACGTCACATGACAGGGCGGGGTCAGCGCATGCTGAAGCGCACAGTGCGCAGAGGTCACCAACTGTCTGCAGAGTCAATAGCTAAAGACCTCCAAACTTGGTGTGGCCTTCAGATGAGCCCAACAACAGTGTGTAGAGAGCTTCATGGAATGGGTTTCCATGGCCGAGCAGCTGCATCCAAACCTTCCATCACCAAGTGCAATGCAAAGCGTCTGATGCCATGGTGTAAAGCACGCCGCCACTGGACTCTAGAGCAGTGGAGACGTGTTCTCTGTATTGACCAATCACGCTTCTCTGTCTGGCAATCCGTATGGTATGTGGTGTAACGTTTATTTGGGATTCTATTTTTTAGCATTAGAGAATTGATGGCTCCCGCCGCTGTAATGTTCGTTTTAATTCACAGTTACGTTTTATTTTATTATGACTTTAGAAAACATTCCTGCAGCCCAATTGTCATGCAAACGACTGAATTACCGAATGTTCATTATATTTTATTACCCCTTTGTAATCATAATCCACAGGCATAAATTCTCAACTATCTTTCTGACTGTTGGAAAAGGCTGACTCTTAGATTTGTCGGTCCATGCACCGCTATACAGGAAAGGCCAGACACATACGATGGTCGAGTTGCCTTTCAGTCTGCATGCTTTTTATTTTTTATAACCAAAAAAATCATCGATTTTGAAAAAAAAACAATATTTTTGACTTTTTGCTATAAAACATATCCAATAAAATTTTTTTATAAAATTCAAATTTCGTCATAAATTTAGGCCAAAATGGATTCTGCTCCAAAATAAAAATCCCACGACATGTAAATGAATTGATTTACGTGAGTGACAGTTATAGCGTGTACAAATCGCGGTACATATACTGGAATTTTTATTTATTTATTTTTATACTAGTAATGGCGGCGATCAGCGACTTATAGTGGGACTGCGGTGGGCATTCTGACACTGGGGGGGGGACTGACTAACTGCCAATATTTTTGACTTTTTGCTATAAAACATATCCTGTAAAAAAAAATGTAAAAAAATAAAATTTCGTCAAATTTCGGCCAAAATGTATTCTTCTCCGTGTCTTCACTAAAAAGAATCCCAGTTTGTGTAAATTAATTGGTTTCCGTGAAAGTGATCGCGTTTACAAATGGCGGGATATATAATGGGAATTGTAATGAATTTATTTATTTTTTACCAGTAATGGCGGTGATCAGCGACTTATAGCGGGACTGCGGCGGCCATTCTGACACTGGGGGGGGGGGGACTGACTTGGTGTCACTGACATCCCCAGTGACACCAATACAGAGATCAATGCTAATAAAGAGCACTGACACTGTACTAATGGCACTGAGCAGGAAAAGGTTAACATGTGGGGCGATCAAAGGGTTAACTGTGTGATGTGTGTTTTACTAGGGCAACATGCTGCTTTGTATTTCTCTGCTGTGTAGAGAGATAGAAAGCAGCATGTCCATGCTGACAGGAGAGAGATCTGTGTTGTTCACATACAGATCTCTCCCCTCTCAGCTTTAGCGGCGATCTCTGAGTATCGGGTGGGACCCAGTGATTGACATCCGCTGCAATCAATGGCAGCACGGCACGTGTGCATGTACCCTTTACCCAGAAATGCAAAATCACGTATATTTATGTGATTTAGCGCAGAGCGTCCGCCCTGTAGCAGTATCTGCTATAAGGCAGTAGGTGGGTGGATGTCAATCACAGGCCAGGACCCTGTGGTTGACATCCGCTGCAATCAATGGCAGCGCAGGCAGGGCGGCACGCATGCACGCGCCCTTTACCCAGAAATGCGAAATCACGTATATTTACGTGATTTAGGGCAGAGCGGCCACCCTGTAGCAGTATATCTGCTATAGGGCGGTAGGTGGTGGATGTCAATCACAGACCAGGACCCTGTGATTAACATCCTCTGCAATCAATGGCAGCGCAGGCAGGGCAGCGCGCATGCATGCGCCCTTTACCAAGAAATGCGAAATCACGTATATTTACATGATTTAGCGCAGAGCGGCCACCATGTAGCAGTATATCTGCTATAGGGCAGTAGGTGGTGGATGTCAATCACAGACCAGGACCCTGTGATTGACATCCTCTGCAATCAATGACAGCGCAGGCAGGGCGGCGCGCATGCACGCGCCCTTTACCAAGAAATGCGAAATCGCGTATATTTACATGATTTAGCACAGAGCGGCCACCATGTAGCAGAATATCTGCTATAGGGCAGTAGGTGGATGGATGTCAATCACAGGCCAGGACCCTGTGATTGACATCCGCTGCAATCAATGGCAGCGCAGGCAGGGCAGCGTGCGTGCACGCACCCTTTACCCAGAAATGCAAAATCACGTATATTTATGTGATTTAGCGCAGAGCGGCCACCCTGTAGCAGTATATCTGCTATAGGGCGGTAGGTGGTGGATGTCAATCACAGACCAGGACCCTGTGATTGACATCCACTGCAATCAATGGCAGCACAGGCAGGGCAGCGTGCGTGCACGCACCCTTTACCCAGAAATGCAAAATCACGTATATTTATGTGATTTAGCGCAGAGCGGCCACCCTGTAGCAGTATATCTGCTATAAGGCGGTAGGTGGGGGGATGTCAATCCCAGGCCAGGACCCTGTGATTGACATCCCCTGCAATCAATGGCAGCACAGGCAGGGCAGTGCGCATGCACGCGCCCTTTACCCAGAAATGCAAAATCACGTATATTTATGTGATTTAGCGCAGAGCGGCCACCCTGTAGCAGTATATCTGCTATAGGGCGGTAGGTGGGGGGATGTCAATCACAGGCCAGGACCCTGTGATTGACATCCCCTGCAATCAATGGCAGCACAGGCAGGGCAGTGCGCATGCACGCGCCCTTTACCCAGAAATGCAAAATCACGTATATTTATGTGATTTAGCGCAGAGCGGCCACCCTGTAGCAGTATATCCGCTATAGGGCGGTAGGTGGGTGAGTATATAATTAAAGGAGAAAGCTTTTCATTAAAAATGTAATTAGGAGACTCAGCAATAATGTCAATAGGGTAACACACCCCATTAATTTCATTACCATGCGGATGGGGGTGGGGAGGGAGAAGTCAGGGAAGTCAAAATATTAGCAAATTAAACTTCAGCTTTGATTCTTCACAACTCCAGCCCATTTCAGTCTCCATATCAGGGCGCAATGATGATTACCATTCTTTTTTGTTTGTTTGTCGAGCATTAGTTGTGTTAATCCGGAGCTCATTATCATGTAATGAATGATGAATCCTATGAAGGTGAAGGATGCGGCATACACATTTGATTTCTGCATTAACCTCATGTCAGAGTCGAACTCTTTGGCTCCCGGGCGGCTGCCTACTCGAGTCGCACATGATGCAGACGTCAGATTGGAAGCGCAGAAATACATGCAGGGTGAGGCTGTCTGCGGTTATTAATTGGCACCGCCGTTTATTAAAACGATGTGAATATTCAGAAGAAACATATGTGCGCTCATCGATTTTGAGCAGACAAAGACCCTGGTGCAAATGTTGTCCTGCCCCCACCCCCATTCTTTGCTGCCCCCCATCTTCCCTACTAATCCATTAGCCATTATTTCTGTGACCCCAATTTCTTCATCTAAAGCAGTGGTTCTCAACCTTCCTAATGCCGTGACCCTTTAATACAGTTCCTCATGTTGTGGTGACCCCCAACCATAAAATTATTTACCCAGTAATTATAATTCATGAGTGTCGTTTTACCTCCAATACTGCTGCTTTCAACACAGTAGCTGCTTTTAACAGAGTAGCTGCTTTCAACACAGCAGCTGCTTTCTACACAGTAGCTGCTCTTTACACATCGGAAATATGTGTTTTCTGATGGTCTTAGGGGACCCCTGTGAAAGGGTCGTTCGACCCCCAAAGGGGTCACGACCCACAGGTTGAGAACCACTGATCTAAATTGACTACTTGCCCTCTCACCTTGTATGCCTCCTATAGACCAAAGAGGTTTCTTACATTTCTGCTATGGATCTGTTTATTCATCAATATATTTGTCATTATGCAGCACCCTCCTAGTTCAGCTAGGGGGAGCTAGACTCCAGTGGTTATACGGGGACTTAGCAGCAGCCCAGGTGCAATAGCCAGAGAGGGGTCTAATTGTGGTCTGGTCTGAGAGGTTCTGCAGGACAGCCCTTCTTGAATTTCCCCCTGTTCTAGGACATTTGGAGGAAGGCCTTAGAGGCAATGGGTGGATCTGAGGAGTGGATGGCATCATTCATGAGGGGTCCTAGCGAATCCCCAACAAGTCGTTGGCAAGGGGCTGGACACCCTTAAAATGTGTTGGCGCCTGCTCAGAGGCAGAAGTGTGGAGTGTGGGAGAAGAGTCAGGTGGAAGAAAGAGGGGGAAGATGTGAGGCTGTGAGGAAGGGGGCTGCTAGGAGGCCAAATGGGATGGGGCCTGCCTGCAAGCTTGGAGATGGAAAGGTAGAAACTTGGACCTCACTGGCCCCCAGAGAGAGAACCACCTGTATGGCAGGGAAGGAGCAGCCCAGCTGATAGGCTTGGTATCAGCAGCCAACCCAATAGTAGTACAGGAGAGGATCTGAGAGATTACACCTACGCCCCTCTGAGCAGATAAGGGAAGGAAACCAGATTAGCCCCCTACTTGTGACTGATCACCTATTTAAAGAGACAGGAACCAGATCCCCTGTTCAGGGATACCTCCAGATTGCTGGGTAAAGAGGAGAAGATCATCTAGGGCAGCGGTCACTAGATGGCAGACCGTGGTCCTCAAACTGCCCCATCAGCGCTGCCGCCTAGACCACCAGCCCGTAATAACAGATCTGCTGCTGAGCAGGGTGCTCACCTTGGCAACATGACTTGTGCGCCCGACCCCTTTCAGCTCACTGTCTCTGGTAAAGTAATAGCTCTGGGCCCCCCCATCAAAACCTGATTATTATCCCTCATAATGCATGCTGTCGTCATGCACAAGGCTTTGGTGTCATTCTCTACAAACATTCTGTAGCCTTCTGTTGGTTTTCAGACAGCCTGCACCCCTCCTCCATCAACAACTCAATGATGGCAAGTTTACTCTGCTTGGAATCCATTATTGGGAGGAGAGGGAGGAGAAGAAGGAGAAGAGGAGGAGGAGGGGGAGGAAGAGGAAGGAGAAGAAGAAGAGGAGGAGGAGAAGAAGAAGGAAGCGGAGCAGGAGGGGAAGAAAGAGTAGGAGGAGGAGGAGGAAGAGGAGAAGGAGGTTGAGTAGGAAGGGGAGGAAGAGTAAGATGAGGAAGAGGAGAAGGAGGAGAAGGAGGACAAGGAGAAGGAGGAGGAAGAGAAGGAGAAGAAGGAGGAGAAATAGGAGGAGGAGGAGAAGGAGAAGAAGAAGGAGGAGAAGGAAAAGAAGGAGGAGAAAAATTAGGAGGCGGAGGTAGAGAAGAAAGAGAAGGGAAAAGGAGGGGGGAGGAGGAGGAAGGGGATAAGGAGAAGAAGAAAGGGAGGAAAAAAAGAAGAAAGAGAAGGGGAAAAGAGGAGGATGGGGAGGAGGGGAAGGAGAAGGAGAAAGAGAAGGAGAAGGAGAAAGGGAAAGAGAAGGAGAAGGAAGGAGGGGAATATGAGGAGGAGGAGGGGGGGGGGGGAGAAGAAGAGGAGGAGGAGGAGAAGAAGAAGGAAGTGGAGGAGGAGGGGAAGGAAGAGTAGGATGAGGAAGAGGAGAAGGAGAAGAAGGAGGAGAAGGAGGAGAAGAAGAAGGACAAGGAGAAGGAGAAGAACGAGGAGAAATAGAAGGAGGATGAGAAGGAAAAGAAGAAGGAGGATAAAGAGATGAAGGGGGAGGAGGAGAAAGAGCAGGTGAAGGAGAGGAAGAAGAAGAAGGAAAAGAAGGAGGAGAAAAATTAGGAGACGGAGGTAGAGAAGAAGAAAGAGAAGGGAAAAGGAGGGGGAGGAGGAGGAGGAAGAGGAGAAGGAGAAGAAGAAAAGGGAGGAGAAAAAGAAGAAAGAGAATGGAAAAAGAGGATGATGGGGAGGAGGGGAAGGAGGAGAAAGATAAGGAGAAGGAGGAGAAGGATAAAGAGAAGAGGAGAAGGATAAGAAGAAAAGGGGGGAGAAAAAGAAGAAAGAGAAGGGAAAAAGAGGAGGATGGGGAGGAAGGGAAGGAGAAGGAGGAGGAGGAGGAGGAGAGTTACTCTTCAAACACATGAAATGATGTCGAAT